>NC_035441.2:123605044-123875486 GCF_002127325.2 Helianthus annuus
TATTACCTAGGATGTTGAGTCTTGCACGTGGAGCGAGGCGTCGTTGTGGATCGTTGAGCACTGTATTGGTTATAGTCTGGTTTTAATAAAAACATTTTCCCCATATTAAAACCAAGTTCTCTATAACCAATGGCTCTGATACCAATCTGTCACACCCCCAAAATCCACACGCGGAGTATCACCGCTTGGAGGCGTGACTGACCAGGATCAAGCCACCAATCATATAGAACAACGTAAATAGTAAAAGTAGTTGTCATTTAACCAAACCAATCCATATGAAAGGTGTTCAAAACATAAGTGTAATAACAAAGTTTAGCGGAAGCAATTGAGTAAAAGCCCAACATAAATAAAGTATGCAAAGTCATAATGTTTAATCAAGCATTCACGATCCTTGTCCACAACGACCGCGCCTCCCTGTGCAAGCTCCATGTATACCTAACGACCTGCAAGGCATGTAACAGAGAGTCAACAACTAGTTGAGCGAGTTCACAGAAAGTAAGTGCGTAATAGTAAGTTCGTTTGTAACGTGTGGCTCTACTGGGCCGATAGTATGTTCTATTGGTGGGGGCTTCCCATGTTGCATATACACTAGACTATTTGTAACCATAAGTGTTCTCCTTAACCCGAGAACAGTAATACGTACAAAGTTTACGTAGGTTTTACGTAAGTGTCCTTCACAACCGAGGACAGGGGTACGCGGGGGTTTACGTAGGTTTTACGTAAGTGCCTGACACAACCGAGGCAGTAGTGAGTATAAGTTCACGTAGGTTTTACGTGAGTGTCCTTCGCAACCTGAGGACAGTGAGAAGTACAAGTATACGTAGGTTTTACGTATGTGTCCTGCACAACCGAGGACGATGGTAGATAGTCTAGTAACAGTGTAAGTACAAATCTATTCAATCTCATTCCTTCAATCCCATTCCTAAACCCCGGGAATCCCATGCCTTGGTAAGAGTGTGAACTCACCTTGGTTTGCTCGGTATGCTAAGTTATGTGCTCACGTTAATCAATCAAGTCCTAAAGTACGCACGTGTATATGATCAGTTTAAGTTCGTAACAATCTTGCACACAAAGCTAACGTCACATAGTGTGTTTGGCAGTTAAATCATCATGTAACACACAAGCAGTTAATCACATTCATGCAACTCTAGTTTTACATTAAAGGCTTTCTCAGTTTGTTTTAACTCAGTTACTCAACAGTCTTGGTAATTTTAACGGTGTTAATCAGGATCAGGAATAGTATCCATAATAGAGCTAACACATTTAATGTAGTCACTGTGTCATAATAGAGCTAAATCACTTAACAACTTAATACAATAGATAAAACTCAGACCACTCATGTTTAAATCCATTATTTCGGATCATGTATAAACAATACAAAGTCGGACCATTCTTAACATGGGAAATTCGGACTAGTCTAGTATATTATTCAATTGTTCGGATCATGTAATAGCACTAAAGGTCGGACTATGTTAGGCATCACAAAAATTCGGACAACTCTCCCTTAAACAAAGTTGGACCCAATCCATCCAACCTGAAACTCGGAACCCCTCACCCTTGAAAAGTCGGACAAGGCCTCCCCCCTTCAAAACTCGGACAGGGGTTTCCCCTTACAAAAGTCGGACAGGGGTTTCCCCCTTACAAAAGTCGGACAGGGGCTTCCCCCTTACAAAAGTCGGACAGGGGCTTCATACATAAAATTCGGACCAGGGTTTGCTTTATAAAACTCGGACCCCTTGCATCATTAAAAGGTCGGACTCCTTGTGTTAAATAAAAGTTGGACATTATCACACACTTGAAAAATCGGACTATATTATGCATAAAGAGGTCGGACTATACTAACATCATTATGCGAACATTCAATCTTCATTGGAACAGTTACGTTTCTACAATCATTCCCAGGCAATGTAACAGTTACGATCAAGAAGCCTAACATCATACATTTGCATTGCAGTAATCTAATCAGCAAATCAAACATTCTATCTTACAAGCATCTCATTGTCAATCATTTGATTACACTTCTAGTCATAAACATTTCACAATAATCAGAATTTATCATTCCACAGAACCATCATACGAAGAACTAGGGTTTTAGCATGAATCAATCAATCAACGATTAACAACAAACAATCATTAAACAATTACCTTGGATTGATTCTAAATGGATTGAAAGATCAAGATTGATGCAGAAGACTTGTGCCAATGAGAAAGAAGATGATTGCAAGAGAGGGTTGTAGAGAAATCTTGAAGATACGTATAATGATTTGTGAAATGATTAGGGTTAAGGGTTTTGTTTTATTTTCACAATTAACACTAAACACCCTTAAGTATTATCTATTACATACTACATGCACAAGACATAGAATTTACAGTTTTATCACCAAACTCATATATTTGTCAATTCATTCGCGAAACTTTACCAATCGAAACGTATACCGTTACAAGGCAAACAAATTGTATAAGTAAGCAACTAAACAAACAGTTAACGTGCAATAAGTGCGAAAGTGGAATCTCGGAAACTCAAGTTGTCACATGGGGTCTTGGCGGGAGGACTGGCCTTCCGCTTGGGGTTGTGCCTTTGTGACGTGCGGCTTGAGGGACCGCTGAGTCTGGGCGTACGTCTTGACCGCGGCCATGACGTCTTCCCATTTCTTTGGCAAGCCTTCCTTGCCGGAGATGGTCATAACCATTTATTCGTCCTTGACGGCTCGAATGAAATGGTTGCGTGCCATTTGGTGTGCAACGTCGCCTATCTCCAGGCACTCTTTGTTGTAACGGACGACGAACGACTTGAGAGATTCGTTGTCTCCGCGCCAGATGTTCATGACGTCCATAGAATCACGTTCGTGACGTCGCTGCTGGCTAAAATGTGCGAGGAACTTTGCTTGCAATTCCTCAAATGATGCCAGTGATCCCACTGGCAAAGAATCGAACCAAGCCCTCGCCAGACCCGTGAGGGTCTGGGGGAAAAAATTGACACCAAGTGGGCTCGTCCCACCTGCCGTTGCACCCGACGCCGGTGAAGATGTTCATGTGGTCGTCTGGGTCGGACGAACCATTGTACTTCCCGATGTTTAATGGGAATTTAGTCATGGTAACATCGGCGTGGGCGATTTCTCGGACGAACTTGGAGTTTTCGGCCGCAGATTTTGGCCTGTAGGGTTGGCTTTGGTGGCGCTTTGCAGCGCGAAGGTATGTATTGTGGGGTTTCAGTGGGAGGAACATAATTGCGTCCTCCCGGTCTACTGCTAGTAGCATGGGACTCCCCGCAGTATGTATGGTCGTCCGGATCGGTACGGCCATATCCTTCATGGTGGGACTGTGGTCCCAGCCGGTTATGGATGCCGGAGCCGCGGTGGGCTATGGATGGCCGCCTGTTTTCGCCATGAGGGCCCAGGCGGCTATGTATTGGGCCCCTGCTGCGAGACCGTATGAGGAATCATCCTCATTAATTGTGCGGACCTCACAGTAAGAGGAGCCGCGATCTTCACGCCTACTTCGGGAGGCTGGGTGTGTAGGGGCCCAACCGTTCTATTGTAAAATACGACCCGAAGGTGTATCCGGTGCCGGGGTAGGCCCGAGAGGTACTTGCGCTTCTACATAAACTCTGTTGTATGTTGCGGCCAGCATAGCTTGTTGTTGGTCATACCGGGCATGGGGGTTCATGCCTGGAGGTATCACAGAAGCATACTGTGAAAGATCTTGTGCGAACGTAAGGAATGCACCCCCTTGCGTTGATGTGCCAATGTGGCCAGCATTTGGGGCTGGAGGAGTGGTCCCCGCAAGCCCTGGGTTTGTGGGTTTAGGCTATCCCCGGTAGTGTTGTTTAGACGATCAGACATGATCTTGGGACAGAAAAAGGAATGTGGAAAAAAGTGCTAAGAGTAGTGGTGGGCGCCAATGATGAAACAATGGTTAACCGGGAGAGGTTAACTCACTGATCTCGTCAAGTAGGGTTAATCCCTTCTTCCCGAGGATCGCTGGCTGGATCATCCGCTGGTTGATCTCCTGCACAAGGAAAACAAGTTGTGACTCGTAACAAGGAGGATGGGGTGGGGGGTGCTCCTTGTTACCACTCTCCGGCGTGAGAATCAGTAATTTGCTTGGGAAGCAAAGTGTGATAGTAGTAGTAGTGAGAGAGTTGTGAAGAGATACATCAAACCTGGTTTGGGGTTGGTATTTATAGCCGAGGAGTGGAGGAGGGGACAGACTGACGACGTGCCGCCCTTATGCAGGTGTGTCAGGCTTGTCGGTTGTGGGGGTGAAGCCACGTCCTACTGCAGTGTCAGTCTGTTGCTTACGTATGGACTGACAGACGACTGCCAGTGGTGCCACTTGCTTTGTGGTGTCAGTCCCACTTGCCTTATGGGAAGGATGCGGTGCCGCGCCGCATCGCTGCCTGCGGTAACTACTGTTGTTCCCGCGTTCTCACTCTGGCTAAGTTTGCGGGATGCGGTGCCAGGCCGCATTGCTACTTGTGGTGACTGTTGCTGTTGTCCAAATCCCTTGTATTGATGAAAACATTCACAGGATGCGGTGCGAGGCCGCATCGCTATGCGTACACCCATTTTCATACACCAGGTAAGGAGATATTCATAGGATGTGGTGCCAGGCCGCATCGCTTATGCCTATCTTTGTTTTCCCATCATTTGACAGATTGGATTCGACGTTTGTGTTCGCGCATGCCCGCACGGACATAGATAAGTTCTTGCTGGTGGGGGTTTTTGATAAGGGTAATGGTCACTCGCGCTCGTGCTGACACGAGATCTGGGACCATACCCCTTCAGTCATCGTACTCAAACATCCATGGCTGACCAGGACATCTGACTGGCAATGTGTGTCTTTGTACTCTGACTTCAGACCATTCCTCGATCCTTTTCGTTTCAAGATTCCAAACTCTTAAATTTGGGGTGGCATACCCAAGAAAGTATTCGTCAATTGCTTTCGCCCCAAACTTACCATCCGGATCGATCATAGTGCAAGGAGCCCCAAACGGTTCAAGAAATTGCAAATTTGGTTTCCGTTTATGAAGAAGCTCAAAGCAGGTCTTGTTGTGTCTTTTTACTATAAGGACTCGATTCAAGGTGTAGCATGCCGAGGTGATGTTTATCGTTATGGACATGCAAAAACAGAAATAAACTAGTAGCTAGAGTAAGTCAGATTTCGAACCAGAGGAGGATTGTGGAAAATGTGTAATGCTCAGTTTTAATTAACTACTATAGAAAAAGTAAAAACTCAGTTGTGTATTTGATTGATTATGAGAATTATCTAAATTAACGAACAAAAATTGAGATTTGAATCAATAGGAGAGAACATGGTTTCTCCAGATTTCAGGTTTTGCAGTTAGTTTTAAC
Organism: Helianthus annuus; assembly: GCF_002127325.2. NCBI lineage: Eukaryota > Viridiplantae > Streptophyta > Magnoliopsida > Asterales > Asteraceae > Helianthus > Helianthus annuus. Next base: position 123,610,399 of record NC_035441.2, read on the forward strand.
TTTGTGTTTAATCGTGACACCTACATAGACATAAGTGTTAAACTTGATTAACTAATTGTGATAACCCACGACTAAGTACTCCGGTCAATACATAACGGGAGGTTATTGAATGATTATCAATTACAATTTACAAACCCTAACCCCATGTCAAATATATCCCAATTACTAGAAATCTCGGGAACTGAATGCTTAGAAATTAAGGTTTAAATAAATGTAACTGTTTACAACCAATAAATCAAATCCACGGTGAAAAGCATCGAATTCTTAGATCACCAAGTTAAAACGACTGTAGCAAACACGTAGTATCTTCTAACTTACAAAAACCCTCCATCCGGAGGAAACCATAGAAAAATTAGCCGGTCATGTGGATTGAATAATCTTCTAACTTACTTTGCCCCCCCAAAGTAAAAGCCCAAAAAGTCTCCACCAAATTCACGTATATGTGTCTTCTTCTAGTTCGGCCCAATTGATGATGTTGTCGGCCCACCTTTTATTTCTTGCATGTGCCTCTCGAGAACCCCCACAAAAACAAATGATATTTTTGTAATGTTGCTTGTTGACCAAAACATTCTCTGCCGTCAAAGTATGTCTGTTAAAGTGTGTATATGTTGACATGTTGTTGTATTAGATGTGCACGTGTGTAGGGTTTTTAAAACCCTTTAAAAAAACTTGTGGCATGCATGCCTTTTACTTCCAACCATAGCCTACGGTTATCACCGTAGGTTACGATCCGCAGATTCTGTTTCTTAGTCCTTTCTCCATCCATAGCTTACGTGAAGTAGCCGTAAGTTACGTTCCAACTTTACTGGAAGTCTTTTGTATGCATTACAACTTTCATTTAATGACCAAATGGTCCCTGGACTTCATTCCTTCTTGGTTCTTTTGACTCTAAGCCATTTTCTAACCCGAAATAATTTCCGAATAATGCCTTTCGCTATGTTTATCATTCATGCTTGTTCCGTTTCATCACTACGATCACTAACTTCGCCGTATTATGCGTTTTACCTGTAAAACCACAACCACACGTAGTTACCATATTCCACACGTATAATCACGTAAACGACAATAAATCACACAAAATACGCACGTTAACACTCGGGTTTCACACCCTCCATCACATCCCCACACTTGACATTGATTGTCCTCAAGCAACTATTACAAACATTAATCACCTTATTAACAAATCACCATTGAATCCCGTACCGAATTAACAATTTAAGGTCCCAAGTCATACCCGTCCCATAGACTGACACAATCGAGATTGACAATCTGACAGATAAGTGATACGCATTTAAAACAATTCAAGACTTATCTAACTAAAACTAACATGCTTATATTACTACACACATGCCACACGCCCCTCACAATGGTCGCTCCTCTCGGCTTAATCAAGACTAGCATGTGATGTGCTAGCATATAATTCGCTCAAAACCAAATATGCTACCTTGCAATCATAAGCTTGTATAGCAATTATACCTTCACTGAATCAAATAACGTAACACATATCAAAAGGACTTTTGGGTTTTGGGTTAAGGGTAAAGGTAGGTAAATATTTTTGGCTTTTTATGTTTATATGGCGAACGCAAATGAATACCAAACCATGAAAATTTATTCACAATAATACTAACACTTTGGGTGATTTTCAACCCATTTATTTAACACACATAACAATGATTTTTTTCTTTTTCCTTTCTTTTCTCTTTTTTTTTTCTTTTTTTTTTTAATAAACATCTACCACATACTTGTCATTCATGGTTGGTAGTCAAACGGGTCAAACAAGGTGTAACAAACGAAAGGTGGACGGCTCAACATGGTTAACTAAGGTGGGTGAAATCAACAAATAACACAACGAAGGAATCCTAATGCCTTTATCATCTATGCGCATACGCCAAACCACAGTCTCGGCACGTATCAAACCACACAAATTCTAACACAAAGCAACATATGGCCTACGATCAACAATTGAACATTTATTGCAATTCAACTAACAATCTAGTAGGCTCAAATATTTCACCGAATAAAAGGAATAAGGGTTGCCGACACGTAGCATGTGTAATTCCTAAAGCATGTTACCCCTAGTTAGGCATCTCTTCTCAACTATTTTCTAAAAATATGTCAGAAATACTCTCATGAAACTTAAAGGGACAACCATGACTAGGGATCTAAGTTCATTTAATATCAGCAAGAAACCCTTTAGCGATTGAAAATGTTGGTTTTCATGTAGTTCAAGCATACTTGAGAAACAAAAAATTTCAAAATTTTTCAATTTTTCACACTTTCAAACCTTCAAGCATTTGAGATCAACAATTACACCAACCCTCTCTCGAGTTACCGCATCCCCATACTTGGGATACATTGTCCCCAATGTATGGTGCACTTTATACTCTAAACTCGAGAGATACCACCCAACAAACCATGAACGGCTAATAACTAGACAACTCACACAAGGAAACCACTCCCAACACAAAAATTTCACACCACCAAGTACACGGAAACAAATAAAACAAAGGATAGATAAACACATGCACCTGATCAGAAAATAAGTGAGTGTTTGTATTGGTGTAGCTGCTGCGATCTAACCAGAACATACGCCCCTCATGGATTCTTTGAGATCTCACCGGGGATGTTGCCAAACAACCCCACACTTGATTCATTGCATCCGTGAAGATAGAATCGTAGGAACCTGTCAAAACATAAACACACCAAAACGAAACCAAACAAAGTACAACACTCTACATCCTCGGGCTGCCTCCCGAGAGCGCTAAGTTTAATGGTCTTCAGCCAGACCGTACCTGCTATGCGCTACGGTGGTCTCAATGCACATTTACCCCTTGTATTTCCCATGAATGCACGGTACCTGACATCACTGATCCAGCGGGGTCTAATTTTTATCAAGATGTCCACTGACGAACTGCAATCCGGCCTCACTCCACACATTCCTATCGAGTTTCCAACATACACTCGATAGTTAACTCTCCACAAGCATTTCTTTTTACTCAATATTATCAGGTAAGTTGGATTATTGCACAACCACTTTATGATGATCCGCCCGATGTCATTCACAGTCACCTTCCTCATCTCTATACGTTCATCCCCACACTTCTTTTGTGGAATGTCTTCTTTCACCTCATCACCTTCAACAAATTTCTCCACATCTGACTGTTCAACAATTGAGAGAATCACCGGTGTGGTATTAACCTCTACAATCTCATCCCTTACTTGAGAAGGAGACATCTGTAGAGACACCCATCTATCCCTGGCTTGGCGTTTTTCCATTTGACTCATTCTTGGCCCATCATCCTTCATTCCAGCCATCAAAAGATCATACTTCGTAATCCATATCTCCAACTGGTCCTCTATTGATAGGTCAGGTTTCGCCAATTGCTCTTCAATGCATGCCAGGTCTCTTTGTCTCATATATTCCATAAGACTTCTAAATTGGGGTGATTGATAGTAACTATGTGACTGGGGTGCACATTCAGACTCACCCTGATCAACTGTATACTGGGTATGATAGGCATCCTGATAGTGTACCGGATGTTCTTCATAAGAAAGTCGAGAGTATTTATCATAACAATGGTCATACTCCTCTTGGTAACTCACGTTTTGTACCATCCCCGGATCATTGCTACTCTCATACCATGTCTGCTCATTGTAGTAATCCAGATCTTCTTGATAATAATATTGAGAATCATGCGAAGGTGAATCAAGGGACGGGTAATATGGTTGAATATCATCGTAATAAACATCTAATTCATATAACTCCCTCTGTGCGTCCTCACACATTTTCCGGAACACAGGACAATCGTCACATGTGTGACATGGACTACCACAACCTTGGAATGACCAGTAAACATTTTCCATAATAAGATTCGCAGTGAATCTGCACAGACAAAGCTAGTATACCCAAGGTAAAAGCAAACAATGGAATATGTGATGAATAAAACACTATTTTTTTTTATTTTTTTTTCTATTTTACTAAAAACTCAACACTGAACACTTTGCGCATGCCTCCCCGGCAACGGTGCCATTTTGATGCCTGTCGTTATGGAAATGCAAAAACCGAAATAAACTAGTAGCTAGAGTAAGTCGGATATCGAACCAGAGGAGGATTGTGGAAAGTGTGTAATGCTCAGTTTTAATTAACTACTATAGAAAAAGTAAAAACTCAGTTGTGTATTTGATTGATTATGAGAATTATCTAAATTAACGAACAAAAAATTGAGATTTTAATCAATAGGAGAGAACATGGTTTCTCCAGATTTCAGGTTTTGCAGTTAGTTTCAACTATGTGTTTAATCGTGACACCTACATAAACATAAGCGTTAAACTTGATTAACTAATTGTGATAACCAACGACTAAGTACTCCGGTCAATACATAACCGGAGGTTATCGAATGATTCTCAATTACAATTTACAAACCCTAACCCCATGTCAAATATATCCCAATTACTAGAACTCTTGGGAACTGAATGCTTAGAAATTAAGGTTTAAATAAATGTAACTGTTTACAACCAATAAATCAAATCCATAGTGAAAAGCATCGAATGCTTAGATCACCAAGTTAAAACGACTGTAGCAAACACGTAGTATCTTCTAACTTACAAAAACCCTCCATCTCGAGGAAACCATAGAAAAATTAGCCGGTCATGTGGATTGAATAATCTTCACCTCCAACTCAGCCGATGTGAATGATGATGATGGATGTTGATCAACCCTCAATGATGATGTTGGCCCCCCCAAAGTAAAAGCCCAAAAAGTCTCCACCAAATTCACGTATATGTGTCTTCTTCTAGTTTGGCCCAATTGATGATGTTGTCGGCCCACCTTTTATTTCTTGCATGTGCCTCTCGAGAACCCCCCACAAAAACAAATGATATTTTTGTTAATGTTGCTTGTTGACCAAAACATTCTCTGCCGTCAAAGTATGTCTCTTGAAGTGTGTATATGTTGACATGTTGTTGTATTAGATGTGCACGTGTGTAGGGTTTTTAAAACCCTTTAAAAAAAACTTGTGGCATGCATGCCTTTTACTTCCCACCATAGCCTACGGTTATCACCGTAGGTTACGATCCGCAGATTCTGTTTGTTAGTCCTTTCTCCAGCCATAGCTTACGTGAAGTAGCCGTAAGTTACGTTCCAACTTTACTGGAAGTCTTTTGTATGCATTACAACTTTCATTTAATGACCAAATGGCCCCTGGACTTCATTCCTTCTTGGTTCTTTCGACTCTAAGCCGTTTTCTAACCCGAAATAATTTCCGAATAATGCCTTTCGCTATGTTTATCATTTATTCTTGTTCCGTTTCATCACTACGATCACTAACTTCGCCGTATTACGCGTTTTACTTGTAAAACCACAACCACACATAGTTAACATATTCCACACGTATAATCACGTAAACGGCAATAAATCACACAAAATACGCACGTTAACACTCGGGTTTCACACCCTCCATCAAGAGGCCACAGCTTCACTCCAGAAAGGAATGGGCAACTGTGACTCTACCAACCTAGTCCTTGCAGTTTCGATCAATGTTCTATTCTTACGCTCAGCGACGCCATTTTGTTGAGGAGTGTATCTAGCACTGAATTCGTGAAGAGTACCTTTGGATCAACAGAACTCTTCCATGGCATGATTCTTAAACTCAGTTCCATTGCCGCTGCGTATGCATCTTACTTTCAAAGTATACAAATTCTCAATCCTAGTGATCAAGTTTTTAATAATTTCGAAAGTTTCACTCTTGTGTACGATAAAGGCCACCCAAGAAAATCTTGAATAATCGTCTGTCACTACGAGGCAGTACGAGTCATTACTGATGCTTTTGCGATTGACATGACTGAATAAATCCATGTGCAAGCATTCAAGCGACACTGCAACTGTGTTGATCTTCTTTATCGGGTGCGATTTCTTACTTTGTTTTCCTTTCTAGCACGAAACACAGACGTCTTGTAGATGAAAGTTTTTGACGGGAACACCAGTTACTAACTCATTCTTCACCAGATGATTCATTTTCCTTAGGTAAATGTGTCCCATCCGCTTGTGCCAAGAGATTGTTTCCTTTTCCGTGGCTTTAGAAACAAAACATGTTACTAGTGCAGACGTTGTAATTGCTTGGCTCATATCAAGGACATATAAATCATTAATCCTTGGAGCAGATAAGAGAATCCAGTCTTTCGGGATCTTGAATCCGGGCTTCAGCACATAACATCCATTAGTATCAAAGTGCACAGAAAACTTCTTATCACAGATTTGAGAAACACTTAGAAGATTGTGATCAAGTTGTTGCACAAAGTTGATCTTATCAAAACTGAAAATCCCGTTGGATACCATTCCTTTACTAGTAATATACCCGCCTTTATCTCCAACAAAAGCAACATAACCTCCTCTAATAGATTTGACGTCGTAGAGAAGTCTCATGTTGCTGGTCATGTGCATGGATGCCCCACTATCAACAATCCAAAGACTACTGATAGTTCCTCCTGGAACACCCTGCACATGTACTCAAATGATCAGTTGGAGATGGGGACCCAAGCCTTCGTGGACTTGGGTCTTCCATTTTCATCGACAAAAGTTATTTCAACTTCGCGATGATTTTGAAATGGTGATGCTCCCCCTGAGTTTGTGGCCAATTTAGGTTACCATGTCTGTTGAGTTTTACCAGTTTGATTATTTGAAATTTTAACTTCGTAATTGTTTGAAGTTTTTGAAAATTTTGAAGTTTCTAGTTTGACTGAAATAGATTGTTTTTGTACCACATCGGTTTTAAGAGCTTTTTCAATTACCTTGATTTGCTTGCGTTTCTGTTTCTTCTCCCTTTCTTTCACAAGACGGGGATCTTGTTTTGAAGAAGTAGATCGCTTTTGGTAATTTTGCTCACGGGGAACATCAACTTTAGCTTTTAACTTATGAAGATATGGACAATTTCGAATGATATGTCCAAATTCACCACACTCAAAACATGATCTTCATTCGACAAACCCCGAAGTATCATGTTGATGTCTCAATGATGAACTTTGTGATTTCGAGGTACTTGGTCCTGAGTTATTTTGACCATCTCTTTTCAAAATTTTAACTTGCTTAACATAATCTATGTTAGATTTGTTTTCAAATCTTTCAATTTTATCTGTTCCCCTCGACTTCACAAAGTTCACCTTTTTGTTCTTTCTCTGGTTTTGTTCCTTTCAACCATGAGTTGTTGATTTTCCTTTTGGTTTAGTGTGATTTTGCTGAGTTTTCTTTGTTGGTAATTTCTGATTTCCATATTGTTTTCGATCTTCGGCTTTTGGAATCGGAGGACATTGTGTCACCACAACTCGTGAACTCGACTCTCCCAAAAACTTACTTATCGAATCCTCAAAAACTTTACTGATTAAAGATTGATTTACATTTTTAATCGGAAAATCTTTGTTTGAATAAACTTTATCATCACCAACTAGAGTGTACAGCAAATTCACACTCTCAGACTCTTGTGCAGAAGTGGACTCGACTCGAATAGTCTTAGCAGGTTTTACGGGAGGATCACATAGAATGTGATTCTCGAGAGGTATGTCCTCTTCTTTGATAACTGCATCAGACTGTGCAAAGTCAGTATCATCGGATTCATCATCTGAAGAATTAGCATCCTCAACAATGACTGGAGGATCCTGATTTTGTTCAGCAGTTGATACTTCCGTTGTAACGCCCTGCTTATTTGTACTTTCCATTTATAGCAAGTTTTGTTCGTATTTCTATTTTTGGAAGTCTTGTGTTCTTGTAATCGTTCTTTCTTTGTAACCGTTGTAAAATCCGATACTTGGATCATAAATGAAACTCGTATTTTGTTCAATTCATGTTATACATACTTTATACATGCTCATACATTCAACTTTGTGAAACAATTGATGCTTATTCGTAATTCTTGGAAACTATGTGCTAAACTTGCAAATATGTGAAACTTATGCATAAAACGTGATTTGATCGTAAACGATATTTAAATACGACATTTATATGCTTAATTATAGTTTGATTATGCTCATCATACTTTATTTGACCTTAAAATATGCTTTTATGGCGAAACTAGTCCTTAAAACACCTAAAAACACAAAATAACAAACTTCAGGGGCCTTTTGGTAATTAAATGAAACTTGGCCCTCCCCCCTTCATGCTGGCCGCGTAAGCTTAGCCTTGGGGCTACGCTGGCCGCCTGGCAACCTCCAGATCAGTTTCCCTTGATCAGCTCGCGAATTTGAGCGGGATATGGTGCCTAACTTGAGTTTAAACTTGTTTCTAGCATTAAATATCCCACCAAAACCTAACCTAATCCTTCCTTATAAATACCAATTGCCTCCCAAGTCTTTTTCACTTTACAAACACTCTCATAACACTCTCAAACTCTCAAAAACGTTGCTGCAAGTTCAAGTTCGGACAGAAGTATCAAGCTCCACTAAAGTGAGCATAACTTCTTCGTTTCTCATCCGTTTTAGCTCATTATTTTTCCAGAACACTTGGCTTGACCTTAGCTTCGATTCCATGGGTGTTTCTCAGTGAATAAGTCCCTGGAACTCCGACAAATAGGCTCCAAAGTTCACTGTTTTCATTTATCTTTACTAATCCTTGTTCAAACTTGAGTTTGACTCACTCAAACCCACGTCCTTATGCTTATAACCACTTCTATGGTTAGTTAAGCTAAAAACGGGGCTGAGACATACAAAATCAGAGGTTAATCCTCATATACTCTCTGTTTTGTTTAGGGTTTTTAACCCACAAGTGGTGTTCAAGCTTCAAGCTTGATAAAGGTGTGATTATGGACTAACTTGGGTTGTCCAACATAAAATCCCCACATCCCTTGATGATTTCTCATAGTGTAGTTGTTTCTTATTCTTGTATCGATATTAGTTCATGACCCTCCTTGTATGTTTTTACATCAAGTGTAGTGGTGAACCATAAGAGGTACCTAAATGGAAGCTTGTTCTTCCTACCTCCTACATGAATTCTATGACACAATAGAGGTACCTAAATGAAGATTTATCTTCTACCTCATTCTTGACTATTGGACTAAATAATACATATAATACTTATACATATATATACTATTCGAACTCTTGATGGTGGACTCGTGTTCATTCGTTAAGATATTAGAATAACATCATCTAACTTGTTACGATTCTAATGAGTATATTACTCATGAAAACATTAACCCTTGAGGTTTCATAGTGTCAAGAACAAGTAATTAGTGTTAAAAGATGATTACTTTCGAATACATATATTCTTGTGTTTTAACTTCCTAAATCCCTAAATCTTCCGAATTCCCAAACTCACACACCTATGTTTCCTTTGTGTAGAAGGACTTGGTGTTCCAACCTCCTAATCAACCAACTCACTCGTGGGATTACCAAGTAGAAGACTTGCAAAACCGTGAGTATACTCGTAACCCCCTTTTTATGTTTATCACTTTTGGGGTGTAACATGTTTACCTATTAAACTACACTTAAACTTATTCTTTATGCAATGCACGAAAACAATCCTTATACATGAATACTATGTTGTGATACTTGATGCTTACATGGACCATACTTATGTGATATGTTTTAGTCATTAGCTTTCACGAGCCTCCATTTGACATGTATAGCGCTATAGGAGTAACGCACCACCCGTAGACTAGTGGTCATGTTGAATTATATCATTTTTGCATAAACAGAGGGTTGACTAGAAATATTGCATGCCATGTTAGGTTGATCTTGTATAAACTAAGCTGCCATGTTGATTCGTTTTTTAAACTTTTATACTTATACTTATTCTTAAACTTGTATACTCGCCTTTGCTTTTGCATTGAATTGTATTTTAAACATGTTACAGGTTGATGATTGATGATTGATGATTGATGATGCTATGAAAATGGACTAGCAAAGATGCCTAGATACTCACTTAGACGTTTAGGTTTAAAGTGTTGTATCAATTTTGGTTATGTTATGTTGAACAATGTTGTTATTTGAATTTCTTGTAATGTTTGACAATTTATTTATGAAATGAAAATCGGTTGAATTAAATATTGTCACAAATAGTGTTATGAAGTCTCTTACAATCTTGAACTAGTCCCACTCTGATGTTTCCGCCATTGGTTGGGGTGTGACATTCGTATCTACTGATACATCCGAGTCTGATGATACTTCCTTTTTGTAACCAAGTCCAGCTGCGAATTCCTCGACATCTAAAGGAACAAATGGCTCAAATTTAGGTTTAACTTCCTCATCAAGCATCGCGATATAATTGTGTCTAACAGGTGGATGACACTTCTTATATCCAATACCCGTGACATCCTTCTTCATTTTCTGTATGTCATTGATGTGATCCAGCACATACCTAGAGTTTGAGTAACTATCTAACCTAAGCTGGATCGCCTCATTTTCACACTTGACACAGGCCAACTCCTTTTGTGCTTCCTCGAGCCTAGTGATGTAATTATTTATAGCAGTTTGTTTTCTTGAAACTGTTTTTACTAGCTCGGTCTTATCTTCCCTTAATGTGTCAATTACTTTCTTAAATTCTTTTTCATGATTTTTATGAAACAAGTTGGCCTCTGTGCATTTCGCAAGATCCACGATCAAACTTTGATTGTGGATAAATGTCACGTCATACTTGCTTTCCAAATTGTCACACCTCAACCGATGACGGAAACATCGGGGCGCGGCACTGAGCGAAACAGATTGTCCAGGAGAAATCCATAACAACTAACATTACCAAATATTTATAAGTCATGTCCCATACCACAACATATTCAACAAAATAGTTATTACAGACCAAATATCTCAAAGACAAATAAAAGTTGTTCCGACAACCCAGATTTCATTAAATTGTTTGTTTCTAAGACTCCATCCTAACTTGATTCCCACATAGCAGCAAAACATCCTAAGCACCTGTCACATACATTAAGATAAAGGTCAATACACATAGTGTAAAGGTGAGCATACAAGTTTGATATAGCATAATAGAGTTTGAAATGGTTTACGCATAACCAGCGTGAAACATGTATAAAGTGAAGGCAAGTAGGTTATCGACAGAGAAATATGCACAGACGTGACTGCGAGTTGTAGAATGTGCAACACATATCCCCACTGGGACACGTGAAGTAAAGCCCTTAACAACCCTTGTCCACGACAGGTGCTGAGTCCAAACTATAGTACTATCGTTGCTAAGGTGTCAGACAACAATCACTGTGTTAACATAACATACAAGCATTCATCAAGTAACATGTAGCATGCAATAACGGTTAGCGTATAAATAGTGTTTGCGTTGTGTGTCGATTGTGATTTGAATATAGATAACGTATGTAACACCCAAAAGTGCATAAAGCAAAAAAGGGATCGAGTATACTCACAGATTGTGTTTAACAAGTAAACACGCCCTTGGATTGAAGGGAGCGCTGAGAAAGATTAGCCTGAACAGTTAACGGTAGCATAAACGATGAGCGGCGTGTAAAACGATGCAAAGTGGTAAGTGTCGGATGGTAGTCTGATTGAATGGCCAGTCGATCGGATGCCAATCCGTTCGGATGGTCATCCGGTCGGATGGCCATTTGATTGGATTGTCACCTCACTTGGTGAGGATGTGTTTGTGTATGATGGTTTGTACTTTGAAGTTTTCGTTGTAGCATTTTGAAAACAGGGAAGTATCTCTACCTTTCAGGTCGGTCGATCGAACGGCGACTCGATCGGACGACGATCCGTTCGACGAGATATTTCTCAGAGAACAAGTTCACAGCAGTGTTGTCACTCGATCGGGTGCTCTACTGATTGGGTGGCAATCCGTTAGAACTAGTAGTGCATTGAACATGTTGAAAATTGTTTAAGTGTTGAAGTTCCAAACATCACATGATCGGATGGTCGTTCGATCGGATGGCAATCCGATCGGACGGCTGTTCGTTCGATGTTCAAAACTTTGAATAATCAAAATAAAAAGTTTAAGTGTTGAAACCAAGTGTAGGCCGATCGGGTGACAGTCCGATCGGATGGCAATCCGATCGGACGGCAATCCGTCCTGTGACCTGATCGTCCTTGACACTTTGTTTGTTTTGTAGTTTGAAGCTTTTGATCGAGACGGTGTGATACGTGCTAAACAACAGAACCTCGTCAAGATCCTAGTGACCCGATCAGACAGGAATCACCCAGATCCAACCCGTTCTCTAGTTCGTGACGGTGGTTCATGTTTAACCCGGAATCGGTCGTCTCTTTGGTAGAACCCAAATCTTGAACAAACACATCACTAAGGAGTAGAAGATCAGAACAAGCTCCGATTCTATCGATTTTGAGTGCATTGGGTGTAAAAGGGTTCAAAGAAAGTTGGAAAACCGTGTAGGATCGTGAAACGACCTTTACGAGTCGATCAGAAGAGGTCTTAGACTGAATCAGAGGCGGAATTCATTGACTCAGTATTTGTTTAGCTTGTATAACACTAGAAATACTATTAACTGTCTCTTATATTGATCAGAATGCGATTACAGACACGAAGACACTTCGACAGGGCTTCGCCGTCGGAAACAAGACTTCTCTACTGATTTCGCTTCAAATGGCCTTTATATAGGCTTCCAGATTCCGCTTGAACATGTACATGTTCATTTCAAGCGGAATCATACATGTTAATCTCAAGCGAAATCAGATACTTAATCTCGAGCGGAATCAGAACATATTTGATTTCGCTTGAAAATGACCTAGTGTCATTTCAATCGGAATCACCTCTAATTTCCACTTTCTCGTTTTATGTGCACTGATCTATCAGTTCTAACCTAAGACTCGAATGAAGATGAAGTCGACAGACAACTGCACCAACAGACTCCCCCTTGAATGTTGACGGAATCTTCAGTGAGAGTCTTCAACATGACGACTCTTCAATCTTGATCGGTCTTCTTTCTTTCTTTGCATGTACCAGGATCTTCTCTTTAGCTCTAACCTCGTCAGACTCCCCCTTTCATCATGCTGGGATCGCTATCTGGAATTAGCTATCACCTTGAGATCAATTCCTGGCTTCTTCTCTGATTAAGCTCTCCACAGGTTCTGAATTGCATCCTGGCTTTCCGTAGCAACAGGATCAGAAACCTTTCTTTCACCTACAACGATCTCAACACTTACAAACAAATTTTCTCATTTAAAATCTTATCAAAAATTTGAAACATTCTAAATTCTGATTCAAATTAATGAATCATCTAAACATTTCAAAAATTTCCAACTCAACCACTCTTTTCCAAACCTTTAGTTCTTCATGTTTAGCCTTTGAATTTTGAAAATCAGCTCTTCATCATCAATTGTCGAAAATCTTTTTGGATTTTTCAAAATATGTAAACTAAACAGAAATTTAAATGCAGAAATGAAATATGTACAAACATTATTTTTTGTGAGTTTGTGAAAGAGGATCATATCAGATTTGAGACACATCACAAGCACCGTTAAGCTTTTAATCGTTTTTAAGTTTTAAACGATTCACATAGATTGACGATATTGTTGTCCACATAAACTCAATCTAAAAACTTTCGAAATGCTTACCGATACGTTTAGGTATATTAATTTTGCACTAAGTTCTTATGGACCCCACGATCTCAGCATATCCCCTCATCATGCAATACACTGACTCAAGTAATGCCTTTAAACTTTGATTAACTGTTATTTGTGCGAAAACAACGCAGAATGTTTAAACATTAACAATCAGGTCGATACTTCCGTATACGCAGAGAAAGTCCAATGTTTAAAAAAATAAAGAAATTAAAAACAAGTTGAAATTGTTTAGGCTTTAACCACCAGGTCGATACTCACGTATACGCAGAGGTGATCCAAAGCTTAAACGAAACACCAAAGAAAATAAAGCAGAACGTTTAGGCACTAACATCCAGGTCGATACTCACGTATACGCAGAGGATGTCCAATGCTTAAACAAAATAAAGAAATAAAACAAGTTTAAATCTTTGCAAAAGAAATACACAATCACAGTGTCATTTTCAGCAAAGTTGTGAAAGTTCACAAACTTAACCAGTTTTTATGCTTTTTGGCATTCAGCAATTACTGAGCAGGCACACAATCAAGAAGGACAAAACTAAGTACTATGCTTTCAATCATGTTTCCCACTAGAACTAGGCTTTTTCATTTATGTTTGTATCGTTATCGCAAATCTACTAGTCTAGCTGAGCCTATCGTCACATCTTCAGTGAGACCGTTTATCACTTTTGGCATTGCATTTCTTTAGCATTGACGGGTGGTCCTTGGGACAACCCTTAAGCATGTTAAGATATGAAATAATCCTCCATTTAACCGCGTAATTATCTTGAATTAGATAACTACGATGCTTATGTTTCAGGTGCGAATTAGGAGATAAGAGATGGATAAAAGGCAGCTTATGGATGCTTTGGTGGAAAACGGGTCGAGAGAAGAACACAAGACAAAACATAGGAGTCAAGGTTGCTGAGTACCGTAAATTACGGTTCTACCGTAATTTACGGTAGACTTGATTTTTGTTGATTCCTGCACCGTAACACAGGCTTGATTCACCGTAACCATTTGATGTCCACCGTAAATTACGGTGGAGCCGTAATTTACGGTGGAGCCTGAACGTGAAAAATGTAACTGCCACAATATACTCGGTTTTTGGTGTGTCCTTTGGGATTATCTCATCATTGACGGTTCTTGGAGACTTGGGAGGCGAATTTGGAGTACTTGTTTGCTTTGTGAACATTTCTAAGCATTCGGTTTGTGTTTTTAATTCGTATGAACACTAGATTGATGTTGATGATGATTCACCGAGCCATGTCCGGCTAAACTCTTCGGTGATCATCCTAGGTGAATGTTTCTAAGACTTTTGTGTGTTAATTTCTGCATTTCTAGAATGATATCTTGCGTTGCTTGAATGTCATGGTGTATGTTTGATTGTTTGTAGTGCGTTAATCTATATCACAATTTCTAGTCTTGATCGTACGTTCTTGGTGCCGTTGGCAACCGAGATATCACGGGAAGGGTTAGGGTTGGTTATTGGTTAATAGGTCATCGGGAAACAACCTCGCGTTATTTAATCCGAGTACTTTGTTCCCTTTTATCACTTCAATCACATATACACGAGTTATGTCTATGTAACTCTTTCTAGTGAAATTGCACACAATTGTTTAAAGAAACTGAAACCTAGGGTGATCATTGTTCTCTCCTAATTGTTTACAACCTACTTTGATTTGAATTAGTTCTTAATTTAGTTTTCTAAAACAACAACCCACAATCTTGAATTTTAATTTTCTGCAAGTTAGTTTAATTCTAGTTTAAATACAAAGCTATACAGTCAACACATTTTCCACATACTCCCTGAGTTCGATACCCTACTACCGCTAACTACAGTTGTTTAGGGATTAAATTTGCGTGACCCACGACATCACGTCAAATTTTGGCGCCGTTGCCGGGGAGTAGTGCGCAACGTGTGTTAGTTTAATAGTTTTGTTTGTTATTTTCAGGTTTACGCTGGTTGTGTTTAGTGTGCAGGTACTTCAGGTGTATGCATACTAGAGGCTCTCAAAGGTCATCACCGCTATCGTTTGATCCGGAAATTGAAAGAACGCTAAGACAAAACCGAGTTTTAGTAAGAGAAAACAAAATCATTGGTTCACCTACTTCACCCATTACACCGAGAAACATCATGGCTGATTCTCAGATTCCACTTACAACCAGTCAAACAACCTCATCCTTTATACCTACTTCCACCCAACCATCACCAAACACTACATTACCTAATACCACTGTTGGATTTACACCAACCAATTCCACTCAACCAATCACCACTCAAAATGAGCCTACCATCACTTACGATCCATCCACCACAATCCCACCATTATCTCACTTCTTTCCCCCAACTACGGGTCAATCATCTTCTACCTTCACAATTGCACCCAATTCAACTGTTGTGCATACTACTTCATCTTTTAGACCACAACAACAACAGTCGGGTTTTCAGTATTCGACCATTCCATTTGGGCAAACTTCAGGAATTCAAGGGGGTGGTTATGATGAGGGATTCGAAGACTTTGAGGGGTATGAAGATGATGGGTACGGGTATGGAGATTATGGTGATCAAGGAGATTTTGGGTACGTTCAGAGTCAATCGCAAGGGATGGCGAGTGTTGGTGGAATGCAACATCAACAACTTATACCACAACATATTCGGCCAAGACCACAGGGGCCACCAATGCCACAACCGATTCCATTACAACAGGTCCGGCCACAACATGTACACCAACAACCATTTCAAAGACCGCCTCAGCGCCCACCGATGCGACCACAACAGTTTCAACAACCGATCGCACCACAAGGGCAAGTACCAAGACCGAATGGGCCGATTATTCCGAGAGGTAGGTATGGTGTGCCACGAAGACATCTTAGAGAAAATGTGAGGGGCATAGAAGCACATTTTCGGCCGGTAATCACACAAAACCCTTCACCGGTAGTCATTCCTCATAATGACCAAGGGCGCACATTCGAAGTAAGAACCAACTCGCTACAAAGTTTACCAAAATATAAGGGGTTGGCAAATGAAGAACCTTATTTCCATTTGGAGGCTTATGACTCTATATGCAATACTCTTGGGAGTCAAGGGTTTTCAGCTGACGACATCAAATTAGTGTTGTTTCAATTTTCGTTGGAAGAGAAAGCTAAGAAATGGTTCTATACATTACCTTCAGCATCAATATATACATGGGGGGAGATGCAACAAACCTTTTTGGATGAATTCTACACCGCCCAAAAGACTAATGATGCGCGGAAGGGGTTGAGAAGCTTTCAACAACAACACGGTGAGATGTTCCATGAGGCGTTTGAGCGTTTTAACATGATGATTAAAAACTGCCCTCATCATGGGATTGAGTTATGGGAGTTAATGAACGCTTTTCATGAGGGGTTAAGTGCCGAAGATGCACGGGATTTAATGTCTATCACCGGAGGGACATTTGGAACGAATTATGAGAATGAAGATTGGGAGTTTTTGGAGAGTATGGCAACTACATCAAAAAGGAAAGCCCAAGCTTCGAGGAGAGCCCGACCGACAACTAACCGACCACAAGTGCATGCCATAGATGAAGGTAATGTTCAAACTACTAATCAAATTTATGATGTGTGTGCTTTGTGTAATGAAATAGGTCACGCGGCTGAAAATTGCCAAGGAATGTTGGAAGGGCAATATGAGGAAGTTCATGCGGTCCAAGGTCAAGGCCAAGGAGGAGGTGGTAGGAACTACAACAACATGAATTCTAATACCTACCACCCCGGGTTGAGGAATCACCCGAATTTTAGATATGGGAACCCGTCAAATCAAGCGAACCCAAATTTTCAAGGTAGCCAAGGTAATTTTGGTTCACGGCCATCTTATAATAACCAAGGTGGGTACCGGGGCGGAAATAACCAAGGGTATCAAAAACAATACCAAACGGGTCAAGATCAAGGGGGATCTTCGGGTGGAAATGAGGTGATGGAGATGCTTAAAAGCATGCAATTGGAAATGCAAAAGCGAAATCAACTTGATGAAGTGCGGATGCAAAAAGATGAGGTTCGCGATAAAAGCATCCATTCACTAACAACCCAAATGGGTCAATTAGCGACCGAGGTGGCGGAATTGAAGAAAGGTAAGGGTCAACTTCCAAGCGACACAAAGGTAAACCCTTCACACGGTTCGTCACGAGGTAATGTTAATATTAACCATGTTAGTGTGTTAAGAAGTGGGAAAGAGTTTAAGGCCAATTTGTCACCCGAATTGGTCGAGGGGGTGGTTGAGGACATCACGGGAATGGAAAGTGATGATGAATCTTCACCGGTTAAACCAAAAGAAATAACTATTAAAAAACCGGGGTTGGGTGAAAGTGAAAAGAATGAAAAGATTGAGGGTGAACCGAGTCAAGTTCCATTCCCATCGGCTTTACTTGACCCGGGAAAGAAAAATTTTATTGTGTCAAGGGGTCCTCAAAAAGAGGAAATGTGGGATATGTTCAAACAAGTTAAAATAAATCTCCCACTTCTTGATGCAATAAAACAAGTTCCCGCTTATGCAAAATTTTTAAAAGAATTATGCACACAAAAGAGGCAAAACAAGAAAAAAGTGCCTAAGCGGGTAGATTTGACCGGGCAAGTGAGTGCGGTGTTGAATGGGGAGCTTCCTCCTAAGCTCCAAGATCCAGGCACGCCATTGATTAATGTACAAGTTGGTAATTTTCAAATGGCTAAGGCGTTGCTAGATCTTGGAGCCGGAGTTAGCATTTTACCGGGGGGATTATACGACCAATATGACTTTGGTCCATTAGCACGGGTGGAGACGACGGTTGTTTTGGCCGATTTGTCTCATAAGTTGCCCCGGGGTATGGTTCAAAATGTTATTGTTAAAATTGATGAGTTTTACTACCCGGTGGACTTTTTGGTTTTGGACTACTCATCGGCGGACCCTAAACAACAACAGAACATAATTTTGGGTCGGCCATTTTTAAGCACCGCACATGCTATTATCGATTGTAGATTTGGTACGGTTGATATGGCATTCGGAAATCGAAAAATGCGTTTGAATGTTTTTACTAACAATTCTAATGCTAACGGTGTTGATGAGTGTTTTATGGCAGACATAGTAGATGGATGCAACCCGCATGAGTATGAGGAGGATGGTTTGGATATTTGCCTGTGTGACTTTTCTGAACAGGTACATGCTTATGCACTACGGGTTGAAGAGGAAGCACAAGATGTGATGGCAATGAAAGAAGGTAGACCACCATGGACTCATCAATTCGAGGGTCTACCGGTGGAAATTGATTCGGGTACAAAACCATCGCTGGAGGAACCGCCAAAGTTAGAGCTCAAGGACTTGCCGGGCCACTTGAAGTATGTATTTTTAGGGGATAATGACACGTTGCCGGTCATTATTGCCTCTAATTTGGAAGTGGCACAAGAGCAAGCTTTGATGGAGGTGTTAAAAACGAACAAGGGTGCCATTGGATGGACGATTGCCGATCTCAAAGGAATTAGTCCATCCATCGTTATGCACAAAATTATCACAACCGAAGATGCCAAACCGACACGAGAAGCTCAAAGGCGGTTGAACCCGAACCTAAGGGAGGTAGTAAAAAAGGAGGTAATTAAATGGTTGGATGCGGGAATCATCTATCCGATTTCGGATAGTGCTTGGGTGAGTCCCACCCAAGTTGTGCCTAAGAAGGCCGGCATTCAAGTAGTCAAGGACGAAAGTGGTGAACAAATTGCCACCCGACCGGTTACCGGATGGCGGGTGTGTATTGACTACCGAAAATTGAATGCCGCCACTTCTAAGGACCATTTCCCGTTACCTTTTATTGACCAAATTATTGAAAAATTGCCGGGTCGAATTTTCGCTACTCATATATATTCCATTTCTTACCCATACACCTAGCCACGTTACAACCTTTAAGCCCCTTTGATTTGCATTCATGTTTGACCCGTTATAGGAGGATAGTTGATTCAGGTACAAGCTTATGATTGCGCAACCACCCGTTTGCCTAGTGTGTGTCTAGCTTATCTTTGCTAGTTTCCACTTGTAGCCGAGAGGAGAGAATTTGTGAGGGGTGTATTGCTTGGACATTAAAAAGGGGTTGGTAAAGAAATTGCATGATTTGTTTGGCTTGATTTGATCACTTGTTTTGAGACTATGTTGATGAGTTGCTTGGGACAAGCAACGGTTAAGTGTGGGGATGTGACGGGTGGTCCTTGGGACAACCCTTAAGCATGTTAAGATATGAAATAATCCTCCATTTAACCGCGTAATTATCTTGAATTAGATAACTACGATGCTTATGTTTCAGGTGCGAATTAGGAGATAAGAGATGGATAAAAGGCAGCTTATGGATGCTTTGGTGGAAAACGGGTCGAGAGAAGAACACAAGACAAAACATAGGAGTCAAGGTTGCTGAGTACCGTAAATTACGGTTCTACCGTAATTTACGGTAGACTTGATTTTTGTTGATTCCTGCACCGTAACACAGGCTTGATTCACCGTAACCATTTGATGTCCACCGTAAATTACGGTGGAGCCGTAATTTACGGTGGAGCCTGAACGTGAAAAATGTAACTGCCACAATATACTCGGTTTTTGGTGTGTCCTTTGGGATTATCTCATCATTGACGGTTCTTGGAGACTTGGGAGGCGAATTTGGAGTACTTGCTTGCTTTGTGAACATTTCTAAGCATTCGGTTTGTGTTTTTAATTCGTATGAACACTAGATTGATGTTGATGATGATTCACCGAGCCATGTCCGGCTAAACTCTTCGGTGATCATCCTAGGTGAATGTTTCTAAGACTTTTGTGTGTTAATTTCTGCATTTCTAGAATGATATCTTGCGTTGCTTGAATGTCATGGTGTATGTTTGATTGTTTGTAGTGCGTTAATCTATATCACAATTTCTAGTCTTGATCGTACGTTCTTGGTGCCGTTGGCAACCGAGATATCACGGGAAGGGTTAGGGTTGGTTATTGGTTAATAGGTCATCGGGAAACAACCTCGCGTTATTTAATCCGAGTACTTTGTTCCCTTTTATCACTTCAATCACATATACACGAGTTATGTCTATGTAACTCTTTCTAGTGAAATTGCACACAATTGTTTAAAGAAACTGAAACCTAGGGTGATCATTGTTCTCTCCTAATTGTTTACAACCTACTTTGATTTGAATTAGTTCTTAATTTAGTTTTCTAAAACAACAACCCACAATCTTGAATTTTAATTTTCTGCAAGTTAGTTTAATTCTAGTTTAAATACAAAGCTATACAGTCAACACATTTTCCACATACTCCCTGAGTTCGATACCCTACTACCGCTAACTACAGTTGTTTAGGGATTAAATTTGCGTGACCCACGACATCACGTCAAGCATGCTGTGATAGTCCAACTGATTTACTATCATTTCCTCTTTTATCAACAAAACTCATTTTTGCATTTTTCAATGTTTTTGGAATTTTCAAATTTTCAATTTTTTTTTAAATTTTTACTACCCCTAAAATCAAAATATGTTTCAGTTTTGATTTTCTGGGAAAGTTTGAAAACAACCTGTACAAAATTGCAACTTGATGAGAATCGCTTCAATTCTCCATTCACTTGGCATAAACAATCAGAACTCCCCCTTACAACAAACTATTTTCCCATTGTGATTTCAAAACACTTAAGTTTGTTTTAATCAAAATGGTTTTTCCGGAAAATTAGTTTGTTTACCAACCACTTATAGGTTCGGGGTCACTTCATCACTTTGTTCTTCCTCAAACACATGAAGAAGTTATCATTTCCGGTTTTAAACCTCAACACCACTTGTAGAAAATCAAATACAATTTAATGTCCTTGATTAACCACTTGTTAATCGAAATATCACCGAAGTGAATTTCTCAAGAAATGTGCCGATTCATGTTCCACGCTTACCAACCTGGGAACTCCGGCAAGTCAGGTTTTTCATTTAGACAGATTCACCCAAGCCTGACGGTCCTTGGGTGTTTTTGAATTCTTGTTCAACAATGGTGGAAAATTTGCGTCATCCATTATTAAACCAGAATTCTCAACTTTTACCTCAATACATGGCTCTTCTGGTTTTTGATGACCCAGATTCATCGCCTGAACATGGCTCTTTTGACTTTGAAGAGTCAAGATCATTGCCAACAACTGGCTCCTTTGTTTCCGGTGAAACAAATTCATCACCAGGAAGTGAAAATTTCACTTTCTTTGTTTTGTTAATCTTTTGATTAACAACTTTATCTTTCTTTAAAATCCCTTTCTCTTCTGTCCTTAGATTTGTATCTGATGAATTCGTTTTGCAAGACTTGTCATTTTTTGGAAAACAAGATAATTTATCAGAACTGTTGTTTGGTTTTCCTGATGTACCCGAGGACAAAATCCTTTCCAGATACTCTCTCGCCTTCTTCCTTTTCTTCCTCAGTCTGTCTTTTTGCCCTTGTGAAAGCTTAATTTTCTTTTCTTGAACTTTCTGTTCTTGAACTTTTGGTTCTTGAACTTTCTTTTCTTTGGGCTTGACACTGACTGGTTTCTTTGCCATTTTCTGAGATTCAGCCCTCGATCTTCCCTTTGATCTCATTGGGCAATCTCTGGCAATGTGACCTTTGATATAGCATACAAAGCATCTTCTCGTCTCATAACTCCAACTTTGGCAGTTAACAGCAATGTGTCCTTTCACACCACAGGTGTAACACACTCTGTTATCATACCATTCACCATTTTCACACCAAATACTTAGATCATAGCATTGTTTGGCTCTGTGGTAATCATCACTCCTCCTGAAAACTGGATTTGGCTTTGAAGCACTGTGGTCAAACCTGCACCACTCATTACCAACTATTTTTGAGTTTTCATTTTTCAATTTTTAGTATTTTTTATTGCGATTGGATAATTGATCTGATGAGCTTTTATTTTCTTTTTGAACAATTTTCTTATTTTTCATTTTTTGTTTTGGTTCTGCATTCTTTTCCAAAGGTTTCTGTTTTGAACATTCACCTTTTTCAGTAGAATGTAAATTAGTTTTCTGAAACTTTTCTTTTAATTTCAAAAACAATTTCTTTTTCTCAATTTTTTCATTTTCATCATCAGATTTCTCATCACAATCTTCAATTTTAACTTTGTCAAAATTTGTGACATTGTCACTTATTGGAACAGAATTGATCGGTTTTGGACAAGGATGATTCAAAAACTCTGATGAAGTCACAAAACCTTTCAATTTCCTTTCAAGCTCATCAATTTTAGTTCTTGAATTCTCAGCCTTATTTTCAAGCTGAGATATTCTTTCAAGATGAGACTTGATTGTCTTTTCATTTTCAATCTCAATGTTTTCAAGAACAGTCTTTTCATTTTCCAAAACTTTTGTCTGTTCTTGAAATTTTGTTTCATTTGCTTTCAAATTTTTGTTTTCAAGCTTTATCCAGAAATCTTCATTTGCTGAAGATTTCTTTTTGCTTTCAAAATCTTTTTCTTTCTCTTTCAAAACCTTGTCTTCTAATGTCAAACTATTCAAATCACTTAACAGCTTAACATTTTCAGATTTCAGCTTCTCACAATTTTCCTGCAAAATAAGAATATGTTTAACATCAGATTTCTTCTCATCTTTCAACTTCTTGATTTCCAATGTCAAACTTTCCGCATCCTTCAAGAGTTTGACATGGTCAGCTTCAAGTTTATCATATTTAGAGCACACTGATTCAGAACTTGAGGATCCAATCTTCACATATTCTTCATTCTTTTGAACTTGCTCTGTCTCTGTCCTTGTCAAGAATATGCCTGCACAAAGAGTTTTAACAAAATCAAGAGGATTCAAATTGTTATCAATGTAACATCCCCTCTTATAGTCATATCTCATGATCCTTTGTGCAGCAAAGCATATACAGATTCTTCTATCTATTTCAGTAACTACATCCAAATTTACTTTATCTAGATTCCCCAAATTTAATTCATCTAGATTCCCTTTGATTTTATCTATCAACTTTTTCTTCTTATCAAAATTTTCATAACAATGTTTTTGAAGTTTATCGATAAAATCAGATGGATGTAATATTAAACATTTGGACTTTTGTTTTATATTTTTCAATACATCATCCCATTCAGCAGGTAATGCATCTGCAAGCTTTGATACCTTTTCAGAATCTGTCAACTTTATCTCATATGTTTTTAATTTGTCTATTAAGTAATCAAATCTTTTTTTCATCTCTGTCACTGTTTCATTCTTTTGACAGACAAAATTTTCAAGCCTGAGCTTCCAAATATTCTTATCATCTTGTTCATACACGCTCACTTTATTCCAACCATAACTACTATTTAATCTTTCAATAAAATCATTTTCCTTTCCATCAAACACATTTTCCATATTTCCAAAACAATCCCGACAAATTTCACACAAATGTCAACTTTCAAGTAAAATACCTTTTGGAGCGAAATCTCACTTTAAAACAAAATAACTGATTTCGCTTGAAATGATTCAAGCGAAATAAGAACGGACAAGTGGAATCAGTTGTAATTTCAAGCGAGACTACGTTTTCAAGCGGAATCAGGCAAAATGTTTCAAGCGGAATAGCTAATTGAAGCGGAAACACTGATTTCGAGCGGAATCAACTTAAAATCTCAAGCGGAATCAGGCGTTTTCAAGCGAAATACCTTATTTCGCTTGAAATTTCAAGCGGAATCAAAAATTGTTCGTTCAAGCGGAATAAGGTTTTAGGTCAATTTTTGTTACTTTTAGCCAGAATTTGAGTCTCAAACTTTCCACGGTTTGTTAAAACTGTATTTTACACGTTATATGTGAAAATCAGTCCATTTTAACCGTGAAAACTTGATTAATTGAAAAAAGAAGGTGTAGAAATCAGAATTTTCCAGCGAAAACGAGCTAAACAGTAAGAACTCTTCCTCCTGAGCTCTGATACCACATGTAGGATCGTGAAACAACCTTTACGAGTCGATCAGAAGAGGTCTTAGACTGAATCAGAGGCGGAATTCATTGACTCAGTCTTTGTTTAGCTTGTATAACACTAGAAATACTATTAACTGTCTCTTATATTGATCAGAATGCGATTACAGACACGTAGACACTTCGACAGGGCTTCGCCGTCGGAAACAAGACTTCTCTACTGATTTCGCTCCAAATGGCCTTTATATAGGCTTCCAGATTCCGCTTGAACATGTACATGTTCATTTCAAGCGGAATCATACATGTTAAACTCAAGCGAAATCAGATACTTAATCTCGAGCCGAATCAGAACATATTTGATTTCGCTTGAAAATGACCTAGTGTCATTTCAAGCAGAATCACCTCTAATTTCCACTTTCTCGTTTTACGTGCATTGATCTATCAGTTCTAACCTAAGACTCGAACGAAGATGAAGTCGACAGACAACTGCACCAACAAACCGTCTTTCAATCCTTTTCATCATGAGTATGTTCAGATCGATGCAAGATATTCGTTTCTTCATGTGGAAATCGTCAAGATCTAAGTTGTTCTTGATGGATTGAAGCCAAAACATGGAGTTCATAAGAACCCCATGATGACATCATCCTTGAACACCTCAAATCTAGTGATTTCACGGTGGAAAGTTAAGATTCAAAAGAGAAAAAGGTGAAGGAGCGCATGTAGATCAAGAAAGTACAAGATTTAGGTTGAAAACTTACAAGAATCGCGAGAAATCGAGAGAAAGAAGCTTGAGAGTGCGGCTGGGTCGAGTGAGAGGCTGTCACATCAAGTGATGTGACAGTTGTAGGTATTTATAGGGTTTCCCAAAAAGGAAAGTGCAGTGGGTCAAGTGGGTCACCGATCGGATGGCTGTCCGATCGGGTGGCAATCCGATCGGATGGTAATCCGATCGGATGACCATCCGATCGAGCGGTCAATCGATCGAGTGGTTCCGATGACTGAGTTTCGGCATTTCCTTTCGTGCGTTGAGTTTTGCGATGCGTTTAAGCGATGCGATAGAATTATCCATTAATCCCAACTACTATATCTAACATACAATCATCCTAAGTAAGTTGCGTTTAGCTTTTGCGATAGTGTTGCGATTGCGTTTCGATTATTCACCACAACGTAAGCATAAAGTAAATAAACATGCACAAGTAGCACATAAATAGCACACACACGTAAAACAATATCCAGAATGCATAATTCGAGTTGCGAATGCGATTGTGATGCGATAAGCTATAAAACATGCGATAAATAGCGATTAAACCTCGATTATTAATAAGTACTCCACATAATACAACTAATGCGATAAAATAAATAGATTATCTACAAGTCAAAGAAGTTAAAGCAGTAGTTGAGCAAGGAGTGACAGATCGCAATTAGCAATCTTTTCTTCCTTTGACTTCAATGTTGACTTTGACTTTGACTTTCGAAACACGGGGTGTTACACAAATCATCATATTTGCTTTGCAAGTCGGACAATCTAGCACCTAAATCAACACAATTATCACATTTATCAGATTTAGGTTCATCGGCACGTACCTGACTTACTGAACTGCCAACACTAACCATAAAGGCTGAATGATGAGAAGAAGAAGAAGAATAAGCAGCTTGATCCACCAGAATTGATCTTCTGTAATTCCCTGCTTTAGCTTCATTCAAAAGCTTCTCAACATCTGCATCAATGGACTCATGTGACACTTCATCCGCGCCGTCTTCTCCTGAACTTGAGGTTTCCTCATCTGAGCTTCCACTATAACCAGAACTGTCTTCATCTGAAGATTCTCCACCACACGCTTGTTTTAGATCCTTGACAACTTTAGCAAAACAAGCTGTTCCACCCTGATCACCGCTACCCAGTTGAATTGACCAGTCACAATCTTCATCAACTTGCACCACAAGTGCTCGGTTGTTGTTTGATGGACCTACTTGATAAGTATCATTTGCAGGCATCAAGGCACGTTCGTTATTCCTGGTTTGATTCTGATTCTGTTGATTGCCTTGATTTCTGAACGGATTCTGGTTCCCATGCTGAGCTGGCTTCGTACATTCACGTTTGAAATGATCTCGTTCACCACAATTGAAACACTTGACCGCTTGTTTATCGAACCCATACTTGGTGTCCTTCTTGCTTTCCAAGCTGGTTCTTCCAGTTCTTTCCATGAAGTCTTTCTCTCGCCTTACTACACTAGCAAATGCCCACTTGATATCCATCAAATCCATTTCATCCTTATCTATTTGCTGATAATCTTCTTGAGTCAAATTGATGTTCCCAATTTGCCCTGCAACAACCCACAGTACACGCTCACCAAAGTGT
Source organism: Helianthus annuus (assembly GCF_002127325.2). Lineage (NCBI taxonomy): Eukaryota > Viridiplantae > Streptophyta > Magnoliopsida > Asterales > Asteraceae > Helianthus > Helianthus annuus. Next base: position 123,637,145 of record NC_035441.2, read on the forward strand.
TTAGAAGCTCCATATGTTCTTTTGCCACCCTGACACTTACTTTTGAAAAACTTGAAGTGTCTAGCCGAACTGTGTTTGGATTAGTTGACTGACCAGCATTGACTGTTGATGAAGTGTTTCCATAACAGGCTTGTTGTTGACCTTTGTAGTTTGGATCAAGAAATGATGGTACTCCAGTAGACTGATAGCTTTGCTTTGAGGCTGCTGGTTGTGGTGTTTCATACATATCGGTGCTCGAGACAAAAGCCGTTTGTAGCTGAGCATGTTGAGCAGGTCTTGCAACCGTGCTGGTACCTCCACAGTTTCCATAGTACATCTCGGGATTTTGTGGTACCGGCACTCTTTTTGCCTTCCTGATTTCCTCTTGATTTTTGTTCTCCAAGAGTTGAATGAAATCATGGATATTGGTTGTAGCTAGCATGCCATTATATTTCAGAATCTCCAAGAAACCATTCCATTGAACTGGCAATGCATCGGAAAACTTTGTAACCACCTCTTCCGGAGTTGTCACTACCCCAAAATTACCCATTTCACTCAGCAGATGATAATATCGACTTGTCAGATCTCCAAGCGACTCCCTTTCCATACACATGAATCCGTCGAAATCTTTTTTTGAGCAGATCATGTCTCAGCTTGCGTGACGACGCATTTCCTTGACCTCTCGCCTTTAATGCATCCCATAGACTTTTTGTCGTTTTGAATCTCACAAACTGATGATAAATATCTTTGTTTAAGGCTGGATTTAGAATTGAAAATGCTTTCTTTTCTAAATCATATGCCTTTTTATCCTTGACAAAAAGATCTGCAAACGTCGCGGCATTAGAACCGGCTTCTTCAAGTGCTTGATCGAATTCCGTGGTAAAAGACAACCACAATTCCGTGTTTTTCTCAAGAATATACGTATGAAATCTATCTTCCCAACCTGGATACTCGTTCATATGCATCAGTTTAGGTGGACAGTTGTTACTACCGGTTTCATTTTCGCTCAAAAGAAGACTTTGTATACTTTGACTTTGGTTAGTAACAAATGTCCACTGGTTTGCCGTAATAGAAGTAGTTTGTGCTGATGATGAGGTTGTGGGAGACTGACCCCACGAAGGTACTAAACCTTTACCCGTATACATATCCGCATTAGGGTCAGGTTTCCAACCCCACCAATCTGAAGTCATGATGTGCAGAAAATACCAACTTAAAACCAAATAACACCTTCACTGTGAACTAACTGTGATAAACCAGCCCAGCTACGAACAATAGATGGTTCCAATTTTTACTACGAACAATAACAAAGGCCCAGTTACACTACGAAGAGTGGTCTACGAACCACGAAGATTATAAGGTCTACGAAGATTGGTCCAACCAACGAAAAATACCAAGGCCCAATGTTCACAAAGATTAATATGGCCCAAAGAAGATTTATAAGGCCCAATTTTTACAAAGATTGATCCAATGCCCCACGAAGAATGGTCAAGTTATTGTGACGAACAGTTGGTGAACAATGGGTTGTTCGTGAATGACTGACTCTCCACGAAGAGTGTTATCCCACGCAGACTTGAGGTTCACGAAGAATCAAGTCCCACGATGACTAAGGTTCACGAAGATTAAAGGTTCACGAAGAATCAATGAATCTTCGTCGCTGGGATTCTTCGCTGGGAGTTTTCGTTAACTTTAGTTGGTGAGAAATTTTCAAACAAAATCTTATCTTACCTCTGCAACAGTGAGTAGGTAAGCAAAGTTGTCACACACCCATACTTTCTAAAGACACAAGTTTCAAACAAACATCATTTGATTACCAACTTTATCAAACAAATAATATTTTAAGATTTTCAATAAATCAACTATAAACCAAACCCATAAATTTCAAGAATACGATGAAATCTATGAGTTTTCCGGTTAAAGTGTTCACCGGAAAGTTTTCCGAAACAAGTTTGCCAAAAATTTTAACAAAAACCTAATCCTTTTATGAGATTAAAAAGGTTTTTATGAAATTTTTTAACAACAATTGTAAGACCCATCTTAAAATAACAGAATTTATAATATTTAACACGCATTTATTACAAAAATGCGAACTTACAAAAACTTTGTTGGGTTTACAATCATACATGATCAAAATATTTGAGTTATCATTCTAACTAGTTTAAACATTCAAATGCAATTCTTATTATTTACATATTAACGAGTTAACGCTAACTCGCGCGTTGCAGCGGGGTGTTAAATATGAATGTATTTAGCTTCGTTTTGCATGCTAGAATTTGGTCACTGTCGTCGTAGTTTGTTACTGTACGAAAATCGTTACAACAACCCCATTATATTGGGCTATTAGAATAACGAAAAGGGTATAAATGTTATATAAAAAGAGTAAACATCGAAACTATTTTATGAAAATCATAATTATGAATATATGATTAAAATCATATATAACAAATCATTATGTACGCAAAGTATTGTTATACAATCACATCTTGATGGAAGGCTGTTCGTAAAACAAACAAAATTACGTTATATGAAATAAAGTGAATTGCTATATTATCAATTATTTAGAGTATGTAGAATGTTTTTTGGAGTACAGTTTCTTCCTAACGAAAAATAGATGAAAAAAATACATATATCAAAACACGAAACAGTTTAAAGAAAATAAAAAAGTAAATTTAATTACTGGGACTATCTTTTTTGTGAACATGACAGGAGGGACAATTTGAAAACCATTCTCAGAACGTGTCAAAAACACGCCCTAAACCATGGTTCTACACTCAAAACCATCTTCACATAAAACCGACTTACCCACCCTTATTCAACAGTTCTTCAAAAATTGAAAAGAGAAGAGTACAAAAAGAGGGATGGACAATGGAGAGGGGGATGGAGCACCGGCGGTGGTTGCGCATCACCACAACAAAACGGCTACCGCCACACTAACTACACACCGCAGCACCACCATCAAACCGCTGCCGTCACATCTTAGGGCTTCCCGACTCTTTACCTTTAAGTTGCTATGGGCTGCAGTAAGTATTTCCAATCATACCAACAGACGCATTATCTCTGTATATATCTCTCTCTGAATATCAATTACCATCTCACCCTTGCCTACAACGCCGGAAACCACTCTACTAACACCGCTGTGAGTATATGTTTGTCTCTCACGGCACCACTAATGAAACCTCATCGCCACCACCCACAACAAAGTCATAGACGAACCCCCCGTGTGTAACCATGTGTACCATTTGCTTGGTTGCTTTTTAGGGCTCGGGCGACTTGGTTAAGCGGAGGCGACTGCGGTTACAACCAAGCGATCTTTTCAGCCAATGACGTTTTTCCGGTAAAAAAAATAAACCCAGTAGTACCGGCAGTGGTGGGTTCATGTTTTTTTCCCAGCGAGGAGGGTAGTATCTTCGACGTTGTGTTTGAATACAGGATATAATGTATTAGTAAGAGAAAAATAGAGAGGTAAAGATGAAAACGGGAGAGTTCCGGCGATATTTGGGGATATTCAGACGGGTGGCAAACGACGGGTGGTGATGGTGGTGGTTATATAAAGGTGAATCGGTGGCAATCGGCGCGGAATCGGTGTATGGGGTTGACGGTTTGACGCGACTGTTTGTTTCTTTTAGAAAGGCGCGTGGTTTAGTTAAATGATTTTTAATGTTTAAAAGGTGTGGTTTGTGTAGACATGACTGTTCTTGCCATATGGTGACGATTACGTATTCTTTTTTTAGGCTCTGTTTTATTTCATAGTGGAATCATTGTTTATCATTTCATTTCCCCTTGTGAAGAACAAATATTATTTTATTAATTCAACAGCCATTTACTTGTATGTGGCGTGTGTATAAATGACGGTTCTTTTATCAATTCAAATGTTATCTTATTAATACAATAGCTTATTATTTGAACGGGGGCGAATTGTAGAGGCTTGACCACCGTAGTTAGTATTTGTAAAGGTATTATTTATTAATGTAAGGGTATTATTTAAGGGTGTGATGTGAAGAGACATAACTATTAAATAAGTCTAAGGTATCCCAAGTTAGTTTTTGTAGGGTTATATAATTTACACAAATAAATCAATGCGGAAGCTTGTTTGGTGTGTTCGGTTCTTGAAAGACGCTTGATCTTCATCCGGAAATCTTGTGAGCATTCACCTAATGCCAAAACCACATAAATTGTTAGTTTTGACAACTTTTAAATATGTATAATCAAGTCCTACGGCCTAACAATGGAAATAAAAGCAAATTTCTGAAATATAGATCGGTCGCGCCCCGCGACCGTTTTCGTCTCGGCTTTCGCGGCCCGCGACAAGTGTCGCATAGCGCGACCAGTTTATTAATTCGCCGTCGCGTAGCGCGACGGCCTATTTTTCACACCAGGTTTGTTTGTTTGAGCTGCAAATGCCCAGCTCCGAGTTTTAACCAAATTCTAACTTTAAAATTTCATAACTTTAGTTCTACATGTCCGTTTCGCGTGATTCTTTTTCTCACGCGACCGTAATTGGATTCTCCATCATATGGAGTTATAATTCAACATTCAAACTAATAAAATTCCAAATTTTTAAGAATTCGACTTATTATTCAAAATCAACATTTTGACCCGTTTGTATTTAAAACCACCAACTTGTTTCTTAAACAACCAAATACATACATCAATGGATTTAACTCAAGATCTCTAGCTCGGGTTTATAATTCTTATGAATTATGCTATTAGTACGCAAGCTATGCGCATAAATCCGTTTTTAGACATTCGACCCACGAATCTCATTACCTATAATTTTTATACATATCTAAGGACTACATAATCATAATACAAGTTCCTAAACAACCTCTAAAGGTCGTTTGCCCGACTTACCCCTTAAGGGCTTTTTGGTCAAAATTATGTCCTTCATTTTACGGCGAGGGACCGTCACTATCTATTTGACCAAAAATTACACTTTTAACTATAATTTCAGTTAAGCGTACCTGGCTCGGGTTATAGAATTAACCCGTTTAAATACCTTTTGCTTTTAAACTTGCTAGTTTAAAGCAACGCAAGCCATAAATTAATTCCTGTGATCGCAAAACTCAACAAACGGTCATCAGTTATTGTTGTCAAATGGTATTAACACACCATTTGACCCGTTTAGTCGAAATGACCAATTGTTATTATGAGAGGATATCTAGTTACCATCTCGCCCTTTTTACCCATTCCGGTTTTCTCCTTGAACTCTTTTTACCTAAAAACAGTTTCTTGTCTTGTTTGACCCGTTATGACTTTTGCCATATGATATCTATTTGAATCTATTTTCCCATCCGTCCACTCATGTCCGGATTACCTTTTTACCATTTTTTTGGTTTCTTACCATTTCTCCCTTGTTCCAACTCGCATTATTTCGTGCCGGAACGTCATATTTCAGTTACTTAATAAAGTTCATATACAATACTTGCAAATAAGTATTTCGTAAATAATATAAAGGGGCGTAAGCTTACTTACCTTGCATCCGAAACACGCTTTTCCTTCACACTTGATTCGTTTGACCCGTTTCCTTTCCAAGCCTCCACCTAGCTTGTCAAGCGTCAAACTATAATCATAATTCGTAAGACGGTTAGATTAGTCATTATCACATACGACTATTCCATCTTACGAATTCTATGTCGAATCTACTATTCGACTTCATCATTGGTTGATATGACTTATAAAAGTCATTTACCCTTAATCATACAAAAATGCAAATTTGCGTTCAGTAACTCACTTAGGCAAACCCATCTATTATCAAAGACACACTATTCATTAGACAACATCTACGGGTTTTCATCTATAAATGAAATCCCCACCCCCCCCCCCTCTTTTTTATCATGTTATTAGGTGTTCCTATGGATACCCTATCAAGCCAAGTTCATATCACTGAAAATATGTTGTTTTCGGTGACCTGTTTAACCTGTTTACAAGTCTTCAAAAATTATGATTTTTTATGTGACGTATCTCTCGGAGGGTTAGGCCTTGTGTTAGAATTTCAAGATCTAACTCTTTACCAAAAATTCGTAAAAATTCATTTACTAAGCTGCAATCAGTTTCGTCACTTCTGACTGCAGCTTACGAAAAAAATCATTTAAAATTCCTCGTTTATCCGATTGACGAAATTCCAAATGGAGATTTTTGTAATCACTTAAAGCTATCTACAGTAAAAATTTGAGATCATAACTAAATTCCTAAATTGAGTTATGACATTCGTAATGGGCTGCAAATTCTGCCAGAAAACGCAGCTTGAACCTTCGATACGGAAAAATTCATAAAACGCACAATTTTCGTCGAAAAAATGCAATTCTAGTGGGTTTTAAAGATATTTCCTGAAATTACATTTTAAACTCAAGAAACACATGTTCTTGTCACGTTTTGTCCACGTTACAGCCAATACAAGTCGGCTGTAAATTCTGATCAGAAGCTGTTTGAACTCAGCTTTCGATTAAAACATGTTTATGACATTATAAAACTATTTTTAGCAATCAAAACCCTAAAAACATCACATACACGAATTTAGCATCAACAAATCTGAATTTACTTCATGGAACTCAAATTACACTAGAATAATAATCATAATCCTAGTGTTTGACATGTTTCTACAAAACCCGCTAAGCACCTATATTGGTGATTATGGATTTTCATAGTGATGAACATAATTGAACAAACTAATGGCTAGGGTATATTCATAGACATGATTTCAACCCAAATTCACCGAAACAACTATCATGCAAGCTCAATTTCGAATCATAAGTGTTCATCCAGAATTTTAGATTGAACCAAATAGTGAAATTTTTATATACCTTATGATCCCTTTACTGAGGAGATCACTAATCCATGCTTGGATTTCGATTTGAAATCGATTTGAGCCTTCAATTTGATCAATTAGCAAGAACTAGGGTTTGGAGGTAAGTTTGGTCGCCCTCCTGTGTTTTGTTCGATCCAGACATACACAAGTGTGTGTTTGGAATTTCAATTTTTTTGTTTTAATTAAAACTAGTTTAACTTTTAACACCTTTAGCCCCTCTAATTCACCCAAGTTACATAGAGTGTATTTTAACCAACTTCTTTATTACTACAAGACTTATAATTAACTAGGTTATTTATTTCCTAGTTATTTTATCTTGTTCATAACCGATATTTAATAAATATATAACACCTATATATTTTTCGGGTTTTACGTAACCCGTTTCACTTTAAGTCTCGTTAACTCGGTCCTTTTATATACTTTGTTTTCTCAAAGTATTTATCCCCCTTTTTATTAATATTAGATTTGTTTATTTAAATCCTAATATTTACCGGGTAAATTTTCACCGCTAACGGTATTTTACCCGTCGTCAATATTAACGTGGTTCGATTACCGAACCCGTTTTAGGGTGTTACAACAACAAACAAGTTCTTCAGATTTTTAACCCATAAAACTTTCAAAACACAAATTTTTGTGAAAAACCTTCAAGAACAAAGTTCGAAAACTCGACACACGGCTCGGTTTTAACAAAGATGAGAGCCAAGGCTCTGATACCACTTGTAGGTCCACTAGCGGAGGATCTAGTAACCTTATCCTTGTTATAAAATCAAACCCGGTTGTGCGGAATCCAAACGGGTATGCAAACCAAGATCAAGAACACACAATACACAAAGATTCAACGTTTAAAAGCTTCAATATATATCAACCAGAAAAGTATCAGTACAAGATTACACAATAAACTCTCAACTCTCTGGTGTGTGCTCTCTGTGTGTCTCACCTCGTTCTGTTGTGTTACAAGCTGTTTAAATAGATGAACACATCTGAAAGTCTACGAAGAATGGACTGGACCCATAAGAAAGCCCTACGAACATTAGAGCAGCCCACGAAGAATGGAGTCTTCGTGGACCATTCCAGTGAACACTTCATCACCACGAAGACTGATTCTTCGTGGTGAACAATCATCCACAATATCAATGTTCGTCAATACATAAACATGGACGAACCTTTCAGTCTTCGTCACATGGAGTCTTCATGACATAGAGTTTTCGTGACATGGAGACAAGATTTTCTTACACATCTCATCTCCCCAGACCCAATCGATAGCTTTGTTACTTATGGGATTTATCGGATATGGTTATTATTCTTGTAGTTTGATGACATTTTATCAAATTCTAACCAATATAAAAGGTAACCAATAACTATTTTAGATCTGTTGTCACAAATAGGTGTATCCTAAATGTATTCTAAACAAATGTAAATTTAATATAATAAAATAAAATGGAGCTGGAAAACTTTTTCATCTTTTCACATCCAGATTACATTGAACACTTTGGCAATACCAAAATTTACATTGAAAGAGTTTTCAAGTATATTGTTCTCCAAGAAATCAACTCTTTTTTAAATTTAAAATTAGTATAACTTTAAAAAAAAATGACATTTAATATTTTATAGAAAAAAATACTTCTATAAAATCACACCTTCTAATAAAAAATCTTTTACAAAGTACGTGCAAAAATATTTGTTTAGTTTTAGTTGTTATCCGTAGAAACAATTATCCCGCATTCGCATTCAGCCCCCTAAAATTATACATACATTCCACTAAAAAACAACTCCTATATCAATATATTTCCACTAAAAACAAATACTTTTTCTCTCTCCTTTTCAATTAAATAATATTTTTATACCTTTATCATTACATTTTTCTCTTCCATTCACCCACAACCACTTTCAATATATATTAAAAAATAAAAAATTATAGTAAGTGAATAGTGTACCCCAAATATACAGATAAACATAAATAGTAACATTTTCTCTCTCCTCCACCCACAACCATTTTTTATACCCTTTATATTTTAAAAACTTCACACTCACGATTTATCTCTACATAGTAAAACAAAATAAAAATGGCATTTAAGACTTGAACAAACCATTAATACAAGATACAAAAATTGACAGAAAAAAACATCATTCAAAACAATCAAACTTATTTACGTAAAAGAGCAACAACTTAACCCACTACATAACCGTACAAGCCGTAGGGTTTTCGTCACTAAATGCGGTCGTATACCTAATTTCAGTAGAACTGGCCCGAGCCAAACTCCCAGTCTGAGGATCCACATCCGCCGTGTTCCTCACGAACCCCGGCGGCGCCTTCTTGTCATAGACCCCGGGCACATAAGGATGGTCCACCACATCGTAAGGCACGTACGGCCACATATCGGCTTTTTTTCCGGTCCGATGGCGGACTCTGTGCAACACCTTGTCTGGATCCACGTACCCTATCACCGTTAGCTTGCTTTTCTTTGGGTCAACTTCTACTGAAGTCACCCCTTTCATGCCTTCAACGGACTTCCGGACTCTTCTCTCGCACCCTTCACAATCCATCTTTACCTTTATCTCCACCGTCTGCCCACAAAAAACACATGGGATACATGAGACTCTGTTGTGTTTTTAGTTATGTGATTATGTGCTATAATTTTTAATATACCATACCAACACTACTAATCAAATGAGTATCGCGTAATTAATTTGGTTTCAGAGGTATTCCCGACGAAAAATAGTAAGGGATTACGGACAACTCTTCTCCAGTTGCACTTGGACACTATTACCGACAGATCAGTGACGGATATACCGTTGGACTACTTTGAAACATTACCGACAGTTATCTCTCGCTACTCTGCAGGTATGTCTATTTTTATTAAAGCAATAAAATTATGATTTATTTAATTCCTTGAACTTTTTGAATTTAAAACATATTATATGAATACATATTATTTTTTTAGGAAATTTATATAAAATTCTGGAAACTCGTTTAGCAATGGATTACCGACGGATTCTTGGTCGAAAAATCCAACAAAATCTAGACTCTTGGCGATTTTCTTTTCAATTTAAAAGTTCTCGTGTGGAAATCATCGTGAATTACCGACGGCTTCCTAGTATCGGTGATTAGCCAACGGTGATAGTCATTTGTTTAGTAGTATTCAAACTTAATATTCTAAAACGCGTTCCCAATAACACTATTGTTTAAATGAGATAGGAAGAGTGACCTGGAGCTGGTTGCGTTTCTTAAGTTTGTTCCTGGAGGCATGGCCATCGTGACATGACTCGTAAAGGTCGGAAAGACAAGCTGCAACACCCATGAGTTTTATGTGTAACGTAACTAGTGAAGTTGAAACTTTAATTTAATGGTGGAATTTGTGGGGTTCAAACTTGAAAGGCGGTGGTAATAAGGTGGTGGTGGCTAGTGAGGTGGGTCTGTGTTCGCCACGTGGGGCAATGGACTCTCGAAACATCCACCAGGTGTTGGAAGCTTCTTGGTTTATCACTTGATAGCACTATGTGAAGTGCCTCTTTTTTTATGAGTTGATTACATGTCTTTTTTTGTGATAATAAATATTTTAGATTTTTTTCATTTTTTTTTTAAATTAAGAATTTAATATTCATTTGTATTATTATAATGCGGATGGAATATATCACTTATTGTTATTGTAATGGTTTTCATTGTGGATTTCTTATTTTGATTCAAAATTGTTACGTGGGTAAAAATAGGATATGGGAAAGTGATTGGTGGTCGCCGACGGTTAAAGAAAAGATCAAGGGTCCTATGAGAAGTGGCTCAGCCCGTGTGAACATGGTTCACTAGGTGAAGGTAAGGAGGTGATTTAGAAGAAGTAGAAGAAGAAAAAGTGAAATTTGTTGACGTGGTGGAATATTATAAACTTGTTTATTTAATAATTAAAAATCTTTTGAAATAACTTTAAAACAATTAGTAAATCAACACAGTTCCTTCATTAAAACCAGATCACAAATATTGGTACAACAAGCTCAAAGCTAACGTCTAAGAACTAGAAGAGCTCGTTTAAACCGGGACCATGAAGTTGCTAATGGTCGCTTAATACGTGACTATTTTTCTAATGACTCTAGCTATTATATACTGGTGAAATCTTTTGCCGTAATGTTCGAATGTGTCAACAACTATTCATACGAATAGTTGCCAATTTAGAGAGAGAAGTAGACGGGGTTTTACTCCTTTACAAAAATGCACATTCGCGATCAAATGGTGTAAGACACTTCCACGACTAACGGGACAGATAGTTGAGGGTGTCTGGAAAAACTTCATAGGTCAACATTTACAAGTTCTTTAAGGGTGTATGTTTTGAATGAAGGAATTATGTTTTGTTGATTTAAAACGTAAACAAGATACATATATATAGGAGGTAATATTACACATAGGGACCTCCATAAATCACAACTTAAACAAATATATAATATTATCTAACATCCCCCCGCAAGCTGAACGGTGGAGGACCAAGACGTAGCATTTGACGGAGAACATTGAATTGAGAAGACGGAAGACTCTTTGTAAAAATGTCAGCCACCTGAAGCTTGGTTGGAATAAATTTAGTAGTTAATTTTCCGGCAGCAACCAGCTCACGCAAGAAATGATAATCAAGATCTATGTGTTTAGTTCGTTTATGAGCCACCGGATTCTGAGTGAGAAAAATTGCACTTTGATTGTCACACAAAATTGTCGGCCTGCTCGGTGGAAGGGCATACAATTCCTGAAGAAGATGAGTTAACCACACAATTTCTGCGGCCGTGTTTGCCATGGCTCGATATTCTGATTCACAACTAGAGCGAGCAACGGTTGGTTGTTTCTTTGCACTCCATGAAATGAGATTGCCACCCAAAAATATTGAATATCCATATGTGGAACGTCTTGTTTCCAAGCAACGAGCCCAATCAGCATCAGAGTAACCAAGCAGCATCGTCTGAGTGGGTCGACTGTAATGCAATCCATAAGAAATCGTCCCTTTGAGATAGCGCAAAATCCGTTTTACTTCCTGGAAGTGAGCAGTGGTAGGAGCATGCAGAAACTGACTGACTTGATTCACAGCGTATGAGATGTCAGGCCTCGTGATCGTCAAGTACTGGAGAGCACCTACAATGGACCAGTATAGAGTAGCATCTGAGAATAAGTCCCCTGTAGAAACAAAAGAAACATTGGTGCTTAAAGGTGTTGGAGCAGGTTTTGCATCCAACATCTTAGCACGGGTTAAAATATCTAAGGTGTATTTAGATTGGTTCAAAAAAAGACCATGATGCGTGTAGGTAACCTCCAGTCCCAAAAAATAGTTGAGTTTCCCTAGATCTTTTATAGCAAATTCTGAGTTTAGTCGGGATATGAACGATGTGAGGATAGAAGGTTGATTTCCAGTCAAGATAAGGTCATCAACATATACAAGGAGATACATAAGACAAGATCCATTTTTGTAAATGAACAAAGAAGGATCCGCACGACTGCAAACGAAGCCGATGTCAATGAGGAATAGACTTAAGCGATGAAACCACGCCCTGGGTGCTTGTTTAAGACCGTATATAGCTTTGTTTAATTTGCAAACATGAGATGGAAATTTAGGATCAATGAACCCTTTTGGTTGTTCCATGAACACTTGTTCGGTGAGACGACCGTGTAAAAAAGCATTGTTAACCTCAAGTTGGTGAAGATGCCAACCGTTTATAACTGCCAGAGCAATAACAGTCCGGACAGTGGCAGCTTTAACAACTGGGCTAAACGTATGTGAGTAATCAAGGCCAGGAACCTGAGTGAAACCTTGAGCCACTAGTCGAGCTTTGTAACGCTCAATAGACCCATCGGATTTAAATTTAGTTCGAAAAAGCCACTTTGAGCCAACAATATTGGCATTTGTTGGTCTTGGAACAAGGGTCCAAGTGTTGTTTTTATGAAGGGCATTAAATTCCTCCTCCATGGCCCGTACCCATTTAGTGTCTTTAGAGGCAGTATGATAGGTTGTAGGATCCGTGGCAGCAAATAAGGCACGGTGCAATGGAAGACTGGTGGTATGGGCCAAGTCCACACGATGGCGTGGTTTGAAGATACCCGCTTTTGCACGAGTGATCATGGGGTGCGACGGTGGTGGTGGAGGAGGTGGTGGTGGAGGAGGAGGGATCGTAGAAGGGCTAGGAGAGATTGGATCATCATCGCTCGATGAGTGGGCAGGTGACATCGGAGTTGAGGGAGGAGTGTGAATGTCAGAGAAGTGAGGGCTGGTAGATAAGGATGGGCCGGGTGTGTTGGGCGGAGACGGGTTCGAGGTAGGCGAAAGAGGAGGTGATGGAGAATTTGGGCTGTGAGAAGATGGGCTCGAAGGAGATGTGTTAGGTGGACTTGTTGGCATCGGAAAAAATGGAACGGTGATAATAGACGGGTTGGATGTGGGCTTGGTAGTGGTAGGGTGTTGTTGCAAGTGTGAGTTTTGTGATGGCTGATGTTGTTGGGTGGTCGAGATGTCCAAAAAAGTGGACACATCAAGGGTAGTAATGGGCGATGGAGTGGAGGAGTCGTCAAAAGGAAAATAATGTTCATCGAAGCGAGCATGCCTTGAAATGAATATGTGATTAGTGGTCGGGTCAAGGCACTTATACCCTTTGTATTTGGTACAATACCCAAGACAAATGCACGGAATGCTTCTTGGAGATAATTTATTTTTAGTGTAGTCACGAAGAAATGGATAAACACGGCAACCAAATGACCGTAGTGACGCATATGAGGGTTCATGGTGATATAAAAGCTCAAAGGGTGACACACGACCAAGAAGATCGGATGGTAAACGATTTATGATGAACACAACTGACGAAAAAGCTTCAACCCAATATTTAGTGAGAACTTTGGCATGAAATAACATTGCCAAACCAGTTTCCACAATGTGCCTATGTTTTCGTTCAACCCAACCGTTTTGTTGCGGTGTGTAAGGACAGGACATCCGGTGTAGCGTGCCGTTCCCTTCAAACAATTGACGGACACGATTGTTGGTAAATTCAGTCCCACCGTCGCTTTGAAAGATTTTTATTTTCCTTGAAAATTGGGTTTGAACAAAGGGTATAAAGATAGACAAGGCTTGAAAAAAATCAGATTTTGCTCGCAAAGGGTATAACCATGTAAACCGTGAATGATCGTCTACAAAAGCCACATAGTAAACAAAGTTGTCAATTGACTTCACCGGGGATGGGCCCCATAAGTCACAATGAATTAAGTCTAGTGGTGCATTAGCACGTTTATTATTCATAATAAAAGGTTGCCTTTTTGATTTGGCAAGTTCACAAGGAGTGCAAAGACCTGGTTTAGGTAAAATGGAAGTAAATGACAAACACCCTTTATTTTTAAGCATAGTAACTATATCAAAATTAACATGCCCGAGTCGGGAATGCCAAAGTTCAAAGGAGGCTTTTGAAGAAGGGTGAGTAGAGACAAGGGCTTCATGCGAATTGCGAAGCACGTAAAGGCCGTCTTCACGGCACCCCCGGGCTATTGTTTGCTTGGTTCGGCGGTCCTGTATGTAAAAATAAGGGTGAGAAAAAATAACATCCACATGATTATCTTCCGTTAATTTACCAATTGATAGAAGGTTTTTAGTTAGGCTAGGTACCACCAAAACATCATTTAGAGCAAGATTACCACATATGTTAGTGTGACCCACATGAGTGATTGGTGAACTTTCACCATTACCAAAGTACACCTTCTCATTACCTTGAGTTGGGGTCGAATTCGGGAGGGCATTATTATTAGGAAGCATATGAGTAGTGGCTCCCGTATCAGATGTCCAATCGGGAACTGATGGGTTCACTTGACATTGTGCAAGAAATGCTTGTGCTATAGCATCATCACTATGAGTGGCCGACGAAGCAAACGAGGCCAAATGATAGCATTGGGTTGCGTAGTGACCGGGTTTCCGGCACAGTTGGCAGATCGGTGGGTGGGCGGACACCACGAAACGGGCCGCTAAACCCACCTCTGTTGAATCGACCAGAATGATTAAATGGCCTGTTGGGCCTGCTACGGGCCTGAGAGAAGTTCTGCTGGGCCTGCGCATGGCGTGGCCGCTGCTGGACTTGAGAATTAATTGGTTGGGCCTGAGAAAAATTATCAGCCCGTGGAGAAGATGTTTGGTACCTGTTAGATTGAGCAACAAAAGCAACAGTAGGATTATTATTAGTCTCATGAAGATTTTTAATAAAAAGCTCATGGCTTTCAGCACAAGCCAAAAGGTCCGCAAATGCCGGTATGTTGCGGGTGGATCGAACCGACGTAGAGAAGCTTTCAAATGTTGGACCGAGACCACACAAAAACCAGTGTAGTTGATCCATAGCATCAACCTGGTGACCAACGGCATGAAGTTGATCACAAATTGCCTTAAAATCACGACCATATTCCGCAACATTTTTATCTCCTTTCTTTAATGCCCGAAGGTTGTCTCTAAGATTTTGTATACGTTCAACCGATGTGTTACAAAACGCTGCCTCAAGAGCAACCCAAATATCCCTTGCCGAGGATAATCCAACGGTAACCGATAATGCTTCTTCGGTCAATGAAGCATTGAGAAGAATGATAGCTTGTTGTTCCTCTTGCATCCAAGTGGTATAATCCGGATTAATAGATTGTGTTTTGTCGGTAGTGACGAATTGTGTGGGTGGGTTTTGAGATCCGTCCACATGGGAGAGGAGGTGTTGACATGATAAAATGGGGCGCATTTGAGTTCGCCAATATATGTAATTGTTGGATGAGAGCTTGATGGCAATCATGGGAGCCAAGCCATTCATGGGAATATGAGGGTTAGAGGATGAGGATGCCATGATGAGAAGAAGGATAAGAGAAAATAAAGAAAGATGAGACAGAACACGGCTGGAAAAAGGAGGTAGGAAGGAAGAAAAAGGAGAAAAAAGGAAGATGAAAGAGAAGATAGGAAGATGATCGGCAGGAAGAGGAAGGGGAAGAGAGGGTTGGGAAACTCAATATTTTTTGGGATTTATGGCTGATACCATGTTTTGAATGAAGGAATTATGTTTTGTTGATTTAAAACGTAAACAGGATACATATATATAGGAGGTAATATTACACATAGGGACCTCCATAAATCACAACTTAAACAAATATATAATATTATCTAACAGTGTAATTAATCTCCACAGCCAGAGATATCTTTCGAAAAACTGACGTGGAATGGCTGCATGAAGCCAAACAGGATTCCTAGGATGCCTAGTAGCGTCGATTTTACTCACTGCATTGGTCAAACTGCCCTAGTGTATGGCTAGGTCAATACATACGGGGTGATATCCACACCCATCATTACTACTTGAGGACATGAACTATGGATTTGGCATGTATTCTTTTGGTTTGTCGCTGCAAACAATGATATCAATGTTTTAGATCAGTCGCCAACTTTTTACAACATCAACTACACCAGGGTCATCATTTTATGTCAGAGGAGTAGAGTACATGCACGGGTATTATCTTGCAGGTGAAGTATATCCTGAATATTATGTATTTGTCAGATTGTTTTCATGTCCACCAGATGAAAACAAAAGAATTTAAAGTAGCTCAAAAACCATCTAGAAATGATATTGAATGAACATTTAGGGACCCGGGCGGGTGTGTTTGTGTACGTGATGAGCCCCCATAACGCGTGGAACAAAACAAAACACCACCGCCACTTGATTGTATCACGCGTCAATTTGATAACGCGTTGAATGTATCACGCGTGAAAAATGGAAGAATGTGAGGGAATCTGAGGGTTTATTGTTGGGTGTTGTGAGTGATGGGCATTGCATTTCCACCAAAATCTATCACCAATGATGAAATAAAACTCGATGACGTGACGGAACTTGATTGGAAGTTGTGAGTGAGTGATGAGTGATGACCACCCCTACCCCTTAGTGTCCTGAATCAACGTTGGCATATCATGCAAAATCCAACAAGGATTTTAAAGGCAAACAAAATTAGAAACATGATGCACGCCTACATAATTTTAAATCAAAATAATTCTGGAGGATGAAGGGTATGCGATTTGCCAATACTATAAAAATGACTAGCCCATTTGAAGAAATCAATGACCAACAAAAAGCTGCTAAGGGTCGGAAGCTACACATCTAACAAACACATAACAACCTTCGAGGGATTTAGCTGAACGTATTTACGAGCTTGGTTTACATAACGACATGACGGTCAAGACTAGCTTTTTTTTTATTTTAAACTTCTGTATTTTTATGTCATTGTTTTGAAATATTTTAATTATTATTAATCTTTGAATTTTATTAAAATTTATTTAATAAGCATTAAAATATTTTATCGTTTAACTTTAGTAAAATACTTTTAAAGAAAAATAACTCTTTCTATCACTTACTTTCTTCAAAAAGATTCACTTCATTCACAACACCACCAAGTCAACAAGCAGGCAACAACAACAACAAAATTACATCAACTTACAAAAACTCAAATTACACCAACTGAACTAAGAGACGGACTTGAATCTAGATATATTTTTAAGCAATAAAAAAACCATATGATTTAATACTATCCTTTATTAGATAACAATTTCTTATTTCTAACTTTCCAGATACACGCCAACTCGCTATGATTATTATCTCGTGCACCATTACCTTTTTATGAGCTCCGGTGCCGATGTGATTGTGATACTCCAAAAGATCTCTAAACGAAAAAACATAAAATTAGGAATTTTACACCGTTGACTGACCCGTTGCCACACCGTCGAAGCAACCAAACACCCTAACAAAAGTAATCTAAGGTCTTAACCATGCTGTCACAAAACACATACCCCTCCAAGACAACTTCAATAATTCTTCTTTTTAAAGCCTCCACCGTGGGAATTTTATCCATCTCGGCCCTCCAAGCGAAAAGATTACATTTTTTTTCAAAATCCAACGACACCACCTCATAACATAAAGCAAGTTGCATCCATCAAGTCTTGCAAGATCAATTTAATCGCCATCACAGAAAACTCATTTGAGCCATAACCTAGCCATTCCCAAGTGTCTTTTTTATCCGTGATGTTGACTGTTGGTGCATATGTCTCTCGCCTACGTCTTGATGTCTTAGGGCTAGAATCGTCAAATATGAGTTTGTTATGTAAAACCAAGCACATCCGTACGGAGGAGTACATCCGCACAGATGAGCAGCTGGTTCAGTCCATACGAATGTAACACTTTAGGTCTGTACGAAGCTACACAAGTATATATAGGTGTTTGGATTGAATGTTTAGAGAGCGGTTGGTGCTGACTATGAGGTGAAGCCCTGGCAAATTTGTACCGTGATTGAAGATTGTTTATAAAACATGGAAAATTGTGAAATCTTGTGTTTCTGCTTATGTTTGATGGATTCCGCACAATAAACGTAGTTTTAGATATCGTCGTGACATAATCAAACGATCCGAAAACCGGAACCTACCAGTGGTATTAGAGCAGGAGGCTGATATCTATTGAAACCAAGACTTGGACAACTAGAACTTTCTTTCCACACAATTTTTTTGTTTTCTCATAGTTTTCACGGTTGAATTGGATTTGTTTTTCCAAGGGTTGTGAAAAATTCAGTTTTGAACAACATATTGTAAAATCAGCTTAAAATTCAAACGATTTCGTGACAAAATTTTAAAAAAACGTGAAATATCAAATTTTTCATCTTCGTACGGAAGTGTTTTTTCGCACGAACTAGAGCTCGTTCGCACAAACTAGGCACGTCCGCACGAAAGTGTAGGATCGTTATGCTGACCCGAATGAGTCGTTCAGAGGAGTTTTGATCAATTACAGGTGCGGAAAACAAGTAATTGACGTAGAAACAGCTAGATCTTCACTTTAACTACTAATTGTATTGATTAGAACGTGAATACACTCAGTCTTCACACCGGCAGCAGTTCGGTATGGAATACAAGGCTTCGTTACTGATTTCGCTCATAATGACCCTATATATAGGGCTCTGATTTCGCCTGAGACGACACAGATCAACAGGAGCGAAATCACAACTTGTAATTTCGGGCGAAATCACCTCTATGAACATAGGAGCGAAATCAGCTTCTTAATCACTAAGACTTCTTATTTTCTCGTAAAATGTGCCCTGATCTATACAATGATATCTAAGACTCGATACAAGACAAAGTCGACAGATGCATGCACTAACAGACTCCCCCTTAGATGTTGACGAGTCGCACGTGTCTAGTCTTGAAATACTTCAGCCTTGATCAGCCTCTGGGCTTCACTCTCTCTTCTCTTTCACCAACAGACTCCCCTTAACAATGTGCTGGTATTCCTTTAGTTCTTCAGCATCATCTGCTTTAGGATCGTTGTCTGGCTTTCACACTTTGTCCATGATTGATAACCTGGCTCATACTATGTCTTCAGAGTTCACTGGAATCGAAAACCTGGCTCTTTAGACATACAGCTTTGATTTTCAGGATCGAAACTTGGCTCAGACTAGCATACAACCTTGCTTTCAACATTTTCACCTAGCTTTTGTCTAGCTCAGGTTATCTGCAAAACCTCTACCTCAAAGTAACTATCACACTTTTTAGAAATAGAGACTTGCACTAACACTAACTTTCCCTCAGATCAAACAAAGATTTTGATGAACCAATTGAAGGATTAGATTTTGAAAACATTTAATTTCAAACACACACTCCCCCTCAAATTTTGCTCATCATGTTTAACACTTGGAATTTTGAAAATCAGCTTTTCAATACCAGTTGTCGAAAATCATTTTTAGATTTTCAAAAATTTATGCTAAAATACACTAAAATCTTTTTGTATTTTTATCTAAGAGAAATAAAATGTAATAATAAAAAATATTTACAGACAATATTTTTGTGAGTTTGTGTAAGAGGATCATATCAGTTTCTAAGACATGTCAACAACACTGTTAAGCTTGATTACATTTTAAGCTCTAAACAATTCACTTAGATTGTCAGTATATTTGTCCACTTAAATTTTCACACAAAGTTCAACTGATCCGAGATATGATATTAATGTTTTAGATACTTAAACCTATTTGTGTGTCCCGCTACTTGAATATACTCCTGTATCCAGATCCCAATATTCAGTCTTACAGGTGAGTATACCACAGATGATATCTGTAAAGGGGTTAATTGCGAGGGCCGTGAGAGCTCAGGTCGATACTTCCGTATACGCAAAGAGATGACGGCTTCGACTTTTTGGTGTGTCCCCTTTAGAGGATCTTTTGTTACAACAGCAATGACTATCAATTTTATTGTTTCATCAATTTGCTGAGGGCGATACTTATATTTCAAAGCTTTGCGGAAAGTATTATCCGGGGACTAGGTCAGTATTTCCATACAGCAGAAGTCCCAGGATAATACCCCAGATATCACTGAGCATAAAGACCTAGTATCTCATAATAAGGGACCTTTCAAACAAGATTTCAGGGGTTACCTATATATTCAAGAAGTTGTTACCCACAAAATAAGCTTCATTCAAACTTGCTTAGATTTATATCTCGTCACAATTTACTAAATGTGTAAAAATCTACTGACACATCCACAGTAAGATTGTTTATCACATTTTAACTTTCCAATTCTTTAGCATATTGTGACAGTCCACTGATGTACTATCATTTCCTCTTTTCACAACAAAACTCATTTTTGATTTATCATGTTTTTGATTTTTTTTTTAAATTTTCCAATGTTTTTGGATTTTCTGAAATTTTCTACTCCCCCTAAAATGCAAACACATTTAAAGAAAAATTTGAAAACACGACTAGACTCTTGACCCAATTACAGAAAATAAAACTACACAGTAAGTTGACAACCGATATCGAATCACATCAATTCGCCATCCATTAGGCATAAACAATCAGAACTCCCCCTTTCAACAAACTATTTTCTCATTTAGATTTCAAAACACTTAAGTTTGTTTTAATCAAAATGATTTTTCCGGAAAATAAGTTTGTTTTTACCACTTGTAGGATCATCAATAATAGATTTGGGGATATGGTTCATCATCTCGTTCATCATTTTATCAGGTATAGTAAATCAAGTACAACTTAATGTCCCTGATTTACCGTTTTGCAATTAAGCAACCTCTGTACCACTTGAAAAAAATACAAACAATACCAGCTGAAGGAATATCACATCTACATAAACCATTTTACCAACTTGAATGATGCCGATTCCTGCTTCACACTTACCAACCTGGAAGCTCCGGCGTAGTCCTTCACCTGTAAAATTCAAATACTATCAAAAACTTTCATACAAACTCAATAAATATGAATGATGCCGATTCCTGGTCCACGATTACAAACTTGGGATCTCCGGCAAAGTCCTAAGACTTTTAAGGAAAACAAACTTCCATCCAAGTCTTTTCAGACTTGATGATTTTCAATTCTTGCGCAGTAGGGTTATAAGTTGCCTTTTTAGTTGCATAAAAATCTTTAACCCCCTTTGCTTTCCCATTAAGCATTTTTCCAAAAATTTTCTTAACACTCCCATTGAATGTTTTCTCGACATCAAACTCAGATTTCTCAGTGTAAAATTGATCCGAGATTTCAATTTTACCAACTTTCTGTTTAACCTCTTCAAATTTCAGTGATGGAAACTCATCATCATTCACTGAAACTTTTGTCTCAAACTGTGGATCTTCTGGCTTTATGGAACCAGATTCATTGCCGACTTTCTCATCAACCTTCTTAACAACCCACATTTGGTTGTCTTTAACTTTCTTTTTGTGAACATTCTTTTTAGAACACTCACCAACCTCATAAGTTGAATTTTTAGACATTTTAAAGTTTTCGGTTGGTGGTTCAACATCAACAACTATCTCTTTTAACTTCCCAGAAACTCCCTGTTTTGTCTTGGCATTTTTCGGACAATTCCATGCAATGTGACCACCTTCATTGCATTTGAAACAGGATCGAGTCTCTCTAGGATGAAACACTCTAGTTTCATTCCTTTTCTTCTCAGCAAGAAACTCCTGGTTAGATTGTTTCCAAAATGGTTTCTTCTGTTCCTCTTCTGCACTTCCTCCTGACACAAATTTTGTTTTTGTTTTAGAATTTTTCTCATTTTTATAGTTTTCTGGTGGAACGAAACCTAAACCTTTCTTTTTGAGATTGCCGTTATGGTTTGGTTTCTTTTGAAAACCAGAACCAGAACTGTAACCTTTTTTCTTGTTTAAACGTTGTTGAACTCGTGAAGTGTATTTTTTAGGTTTTTCCAGTGAGATTTAAATCTTTTATTTCAGAAATATTAATTTCTATCATCTTGAAAACCTTTTTGATCATGTCAAAACGAACACTTCTTATTGGAAACTCTTTGTCAGAGTATAACTTGTCAGAATCATTCAAAGTGTATGCAACTTCGAACGTTTCATCATTCAGGTTTGATTTTGATAACAAAAACTCTTTACTGTAAGCCTTTTTGACCAACGACTTTGGACCATTGACTGACGAACTTAACCCTCCAGATTCAGACTTTGACTCAGACTCCTCATCAGTATCCAACACCTGATCGACCACTTTTTTTATTAAGTCAGACTCATGATCAGTGTCAGACGAGGTAAACGTGACGTCAACGTTTTCTGGTAACTCATCAGTTGTGTTGGTTTTTAGCTTTATATTGACTTCTTTTTCAAGTTGCTCCTCGTTTGGTTTTCTAGGAGAATACCCTTCCCATATTGGAGGCGGACACTTGTTATAACTAACAGTCGTTTTCTTACCACTATCCTTTCTCTTTGGCTTCTCATCTTGGAAAGCTTCCATACCTGCAACAGTCAGATAAATTCAATCAATGAGATAATCAGAACTAGAATAGCTTTGTAATAAACGTCTAATTCTCTCATTCTCAATCTTTTCTGCTTCCAACTCTTGCTTCCATTTTGCACTCTCTTCGATGTAAAAGTTGATAGCTTTCTGCTTTGTTATCATAACTGCATTCATCATCGTTAATGCTTGTTCTCTTTCAGAGTTTGTCTTTTGATGACCAGTTACAGTTTTGTTCAAGATATCATAAGATTCTTTCACATAATTGAGATTGAACAATAACTGCTCCTTCTTCTTTTCATACTCAGCTATCATTTCGTCTTTGACTACACATTCTTTGCATGGTTCAAGACACTTTGAACATGGCTTGGTGACTTCAACAGTCTTTTCAACTTCTATGATTTTTTCAACTTCAATCACTTTCTCAGCTTCAGTCACCTTTTCTTCTTCTATCACTTGCTCACTCTCAACAATCTTTTCAGAACCACTATCAGCATTCTCATTCTGAACAACATCTTCAGATTTCATTTGTTGTTGTTCTTTTGCAGATCGTTTCTCTTTCAGTTTCTCCAAGCGATCTGCAAACTAGAAATGAAAACTTTCAGGAGACAGATGAGATTTTGCAATGTTAATATGTTTTTCTTCTTCATCGTCACTGCTATCATCTGGAGGTGACTGATCAAACTCTACAGATTTTTCAGAACTATCATCTAATGAACCAGTATCAGATAGAGTTTTATCAAAGATAACTTCTTTATCTGAACTAGCATCATTTTGTAAACTCTCATCTGAACTTTGTGAGCTTTCATCAGCACTTTCTGAGCTTTCATCAGATGCAACAGATTCTTTTTCCACATTTTTCACAGTCTCACCAATAGACTTCATCCATGTGGTAAACATATCTGGTTCTCTAACAATCTTAGCAATGAATGCTTTGAATTCTCCTTTTTCATCAACAAACATATCCCAGCTGAAGCCTTCAGGTAATTTTTCATCATCCTGATTGACTAAACAGACTTTGCTTTCTGGTGATATGTAGTCGTTCCAGTTAAAATCTACCAAACATGCTCTCTTAGAATCCTCGATCTTTCTACCATGAGCCACATGTGGTTCTTGTATTTGTTGCTGACCCACTTGCTGATAAATGGCTTTCCGGTAATAATCGTCTTTTCCAAATGGATTCTGAGCTCCACTAGCTTCCCTGTTCTTGCAATCCCTCTTGAAATGGCCATTCTCCCTGCATCAAAAACAAGTAACTTTAGATTTATCAAAACCTAAAGTAGAAACATGTGCATCAAGAAAGTCATTTCTCCCAGTAATAAGTTTGAATTTTCAACTCGTCTAAGAACACTAGCTAGACACCATTTGATATCCATCAGTTCCATCTCTTCTGCGTCTATCTGATCGTAATCCTCCTTTGTGAGCATAGGATTTCCGATCCGACCTGCAACTAGACCTTCATAAGAGAGTAACACAGAACCAAGTAAAGCCATGTGGTCTTTAGCGGTTTCTTCAGAAAAACTTTAACCCTCAGGAAGATTCAAAGCAATGTTGCACTGAATCACATAACCATTTCCTGTCTTTGTGCTCTGAGAATGGAAACTAGTAGTTGACTCTTTCGGATTGACACTCGGAAATGAAGAGAATCCACTGCTTTTGTTTGAAGTCTGATCAACATTTTCCGTTGAATCCCCAGCACTAAATGCAGTTTGGATTTTAGGACTTCTCTCAGCCTCTGGAACCGGAACACTACCTTTGTAATACATCTTTACATCCTGTTGACCACTTGGACTGTTCATCCTTGCGATCTTTTGTTGTTCCAAATCCTGACTTTCAATCTTCTCGATAAATTGAGAAATCGTTAACCCATCATACACTCCGGTATTTTTCAGAATCATCAAGTAGGTTCCCCACTCTTTCTTCGGTAACGCATCAGCTAACATGTCGACCCACTCTTCCCGATCTTTTGTAATACTCAGCATTGACATGGATCGTACTAAGTGGCAGTATCGCTCAATCAGCTTCTTCGTATCTTCTCCCGGTAGACTGCTGAACAGATCAAACTCTTTCTTGAGCAATGCTTTCTTGCTTTTAATCATGTTCTCACTACCCTCAAATTTCACACGAAGAGCATCCCAAATTGATTTTGAGGTTTTGTCGTGCTGAAGTAATATGAAGATGTCTTCTTTGATCGCTTGTTGAAGTAGACTGATCATCATTTTCTTGGCTTTATACAT
Organism: Helianthus annuus; assembly: GCF_002127325.2. Lineage (NCBI taxonomy): Eukaryota > Viridiplantae > Streptophyta > Magnoliopsida > Asterales > Asteraceae > Helianthus > Helianthus annuus. The sequence continues at coordinate 123,661,896 of NC_035441.2, forward strand.
ATTCCGTTCTTGATCAGTAAACTCTGATAGCTCTTTGAGAACCTGCAAATCTGTTCGTGGTAACACATACTTCTTTAAAATACATTCCCAAGACCTAAGATGATTACCCAGTTTTCGAATCTGTCTTTCCACCCGTAATATTCTTCGATACTCATCAGTTTCAGGGGCTTTTGTGTAGTTCCTGTCTCATTTTCCAAATTCATGGCTTGAGCAATGACAGCTGGAGTAGACGAAGTTGCAAACGCATTGTAGAAATCGTTATCCATGATTCGGCAGCACGTTTTTCAAAAGCAATAGCTTTCGGGCAAAATTAACCAGATAATCCTTCAGGAGCGAAATCACAAACTAAAGTTTGGAGCGAGATCAGAAAATTGGTTGCTTGGAGCGGAATCAGAGGATAATTTGGAGCGAAATCAGACAACAATTGTCTCCTGGAGCGAAATCAAAACCTTATCTCGAGCGAAATCAGAATTTGTCCGTTCGAGCGAAATCAGCTCGAAGTCCATTTTGGTCCATTTTTAATCCGATTTTAGTTGTGAAACTTTCCAGGGTTTGTTAGTGTCCAATTATCTATAATCTGTGAAATCTTGAACTGATTTTAACCGTTAAAACTTCCTGAAATGATAAAAGAAGGTGTAGAAGTATGAAAACTTGATGAATTCCAGCTAATCTCTGCAGAACTCCTCCTCCTGTGCTCTGATACCACTTGTAGGATCGTTATGCTGACCCGAATGAGTCGTTCAGAGGAGTTTTGATCAATTACAGGTGCGGAAAACAAGTAATTGACGTAGAAACAGCTAAATCTTCACTTTAACTACTGATTGTATTGATTAGAACGTGAATACACTCAGTCTTCACACCGGCAGCAGTTCGGTATGGAATACAAGGCTTCGTTACTGATTTCGCTCATAATGACCCTATATATAGGGCTCTGATTTCGCCTGAGACGGCACAGATCAACAGGAGCGAAATCACAACTTGTGATTTCGGGCGAAATCACCTCTATGAACCTAGGAGCGAAATCAGCTTCTTAATCACTAAGACTTCCTATTTTCTCGTAAAACGTGCCCTGACCTATACAATGATATCTAAGACTCGATACAAGACGAAGTCGACAGATGCATGCACTAACAGAAAGTAACGTGTGTTTCTGAAAATTTTCGTTCGCACGAACGTGTGTTAAAACGTTTGAATTGTCCTCATTCGCACGAGAGTGTTTACTTTCACACGAAGGAATTTTGTTCATTTGATATTTTACATCCGTATTAAATTGTTCTTATTAAAAATTTTAAAATGCTGGAAAGTGAGTATCAAAAGTACAAAATTCAAGAGTGTATAAAAGATAGATTTGAAAATTTTAAAATCAAAGAAGTTGAAATATTAGAAGAAGGGTTGAATAGATATAGAAAATTATTTTCTGAAATGAATAAATATGGTGTCTATAAAACCCCTGAAAGAAAGAATAAGAAATTAACAGAATCGTTATCTTCGGATTGGGATGAAATGTTGAAAAAAATAAGAAATGATTCGTATGAGTATAATGAGTATGATTTTGTTGATAAGATTGAATCAATGATATTAGAAGCGGAGAAGAAGAAAGATTTAAGGCTAAAGTTGGAGAGAGGAAAGATGGTGGTAAAGAACAGTGTAGTCAAAGAATCGTGCATATCTACAAATAAGGCTTCATGTTCTGAACCAGTGTGCTTAAAATGCAATCAAATCAAATATGAAAATGACAAACTTTTGAAAGATGCGGAGAGTTTGACATTAGAAAATAAAATTTTAAAAAAATAGAAAATGATTTGAATAATTAAATAAAAATGTTAGAAAATGAAAATTTGGTTTTAAATAAAAATGATTTTGAAAAACAAATTACAATAAACTCGCATCTTGAAAAAATAACTCAACTTGCACAAGATGTTGAAATTGCTAATAATAAAATTGAAAATTTGGAAAATAAATTGAAATGTTTTGTTGTCTCGTCTTTAAAGCTAGATCATATGGTACTAAAACCTATCAAGAAGAATAAAGAAACTAGGGAGGATGAATATGATTTTTGTAAACGTGGTGTTGGGTATAAACCGCTAGGAAAAGGTAAATCAAAAACGGTTGTACACGATAACACTAAAAACAAAACTCCCTCAGTCGAGATTTCAATAAGTGACAATTTCACAAATTATGACGATGTCATAATTTAAGATTGTAATGATGATACTGATGATGAAAATGATAAAACTGAAATATTTATGAAACTAAAATAAAAATTTAAAGAAACTGTTCCAAGATTTGCTGAAAAGGTGAAAATTCTAAAAATTCAAAAAAATATTTAAAATCACAATAAAAGATCATCAGTACAATCATCCAATCATTATAAAAGTAAAAATCCACAGAAATTTGAAAATCAAAACTCACAAAAAGTTGGTAATAAGTGGTGCAGGTTTGACTACAGTGCTCAAAAGACAAATTAAGATTACAGGAGAAGATGGAATGATGACTATTATACATCAAATCAGTGTTATGATTTGAGTGTATGGTCGAATAGAGAAGAATGGTACGATAATAGGATGTATTACAACTGTGGAGAAAATGGACCCATTGTTGTTAACTGCCGAAATAAGAGATTTGAGATGAGAATATGCTATGATTGTCAAATTAAAGGTCATGTTTCCAGAGATTGTCCAATGAGATCAAAGATAAAATCGTTGGATAAATCTCACAAGAAGGCTAAGAAAAAGAAAGAAGAAAAGAAAACTGAGAAATCAGAAGAAAAGCCCAAAGATCAAAAAGTCAAATTATCACAAGGGCAGAAAGATAGATTGAGAAAGAAGAGAAAGAGATTAGAGAGTATTTAAAAAAGATTTTGTCCTCGGATACAACAGATGAGTCAGATAACAGTTCTGAAGATTCGTTTTACTCAACTAAGAGTGATCCATCAAGTAAAATGCAATCATCAGATACAAATATGAGGACAAAAGAGAGAACAGTGGAAAAGAAAGTTATTCATCAAACAGTTGAGAAACTAAAACAAGTTTGGAAAGATAGAGTTTCAGATAAAGTTTCTACTCCAGTAGAAATTTCGAAACTGTTCGATGATAAACGAGATTGTGAATGGACTGTCGTTTCGTACTTAGATGAATTTGGTCAACCTAAATCCGATATGGATTGGGTTCCAACTCTAAATTAATTCAGTTCATTTGCATGTGCAGGATAACCAGACTTCAAGCAAACGTCTATTCAGAAGTAGTGGTTGTTCATGCAAAGTTTGAAGAGATGAAAGTTTTGATTTCCACACAAACAAAATGATAGTCTCGTGTTCGCATTCGTAAAAAATTCGTTGTTTTGGTTAAAATGGAAGAATTTTTATTTTCAATTTCGAAAAGATGTTTTCGATTTTAGGGGGAGAAAAATTTTAAAACTGTTACAATCCAAAGTTTCTGTAAAATTGAAAAACATCATTTCAAAATCATTTCAGATAGATAAAAATGTTCAGAAAGCCAAAAACAATAGAAAATTTCAAAAATGTCAAAAACATTAAAATATGAGAATGAGATTACTTGTGTGAAAAGAGAAAATGATAGTACATCAGTGGACTATCAGTGCATGCTAAAGATATTTAATGTTTAAAATGGTTAAACAATCTCACTAAAGATGTGTCGGTAGACTGAGCTAGACTAGTGGTTTTGCGAAAACGATACAAACTAAATAGAAAAGCCTAGTTCTAGTGGGAAACACAATTGAAAGCATAGTACTTAGTTTTGTCTTTCGTGACTGTATACCTACTCGGTAATTGCTGAATACTGAAAAGCATAAAAACCGGTTGGTTTGTGAACTTTCACAACTTACTGAAAAACTCACTGTGATTATGTATTTCATTTTGCAAAGATTTAAACTTGTTTTATTTCTTTATTTTGTTTAAGCATTGGACATCCTCTGCGTATACGAAAGTATCGAACTGGATGTTAATTCCTGAACGTTTCTGCTTTTTTTACTTGGTGTTTCGTTTAAATCTTGGATCATCTCTACGCATACGAGAATATCGAACTGGTGGTTAAGATCTAAACTATTTCAACTTGTTTTTATTTCTTATTTTGTTTAAACGTTGGACATTCTCTACGTATCGAAAGATCGACCTGATTGTTAATGTTTAAACATTCTGCATTATTTTCACACAATTCACAGTTGATGAAAGTTTAAAGGCATTACTTGAGTCAATGTATTACATGATGAGGGGATATGCTAAGATCGTGGGGTCCATAAGAACTTAGTGCAAATGAATGTACCTTAATGTATCGGTAAGCATTACGAAAGTTTTTAAATTGAGTTTAAGTGGACAACAATACCGACAATTCACGTGAAATGTTTAAATTAAGTGTTTCTTAGAACAACGGTGCAACTGATATGTTTTATTAAACTGATATGATTCTCTAGCACGTTTTCTCCCAAAAAACCAGTTACTGTAAATATTACATTTCAGTTGTTTACATTTCTGCATTTTATATTCAAAATGCAAAAAGATTTTTCTTCAAAATCTTCCATTGAGACTAAATAATGTTGAATGTGAGCCGAACAAACGAGATTATTTAGATATTGTTTGTGTGTGTGTGGGAAGCATCATTCAAGGGGGAGACTACTTGAAGATGTTGATCAAGGGTAAAGATCAAGACTGCAACAACAGCCAAGGGGGAGACTGTTAGTGCATATGTCTGTCGACTACGTCTTGATGTAATAGGGCTAGAAACGTCAAATAAGAGTTTGTTATGTAAAACCAAGCTCATCTGTGCGGAGGAGTACATCTGCACGGATGAGCAACTGGTTTAGTCCGTACGAATGTAACACTTTAGGTACATACGAAGGTAGACTAGTATATATAGGTGTTTGGACTGAGTGTTCAGAGAGCGGTTGGTGCTGACTATGAAGCGAAGCCCTGTCAAATTTGTACCGTGATTGAAGATTGTTTATAAAACATAGAAAATTGTGAAATCTTGTGTTTCTACATATGTTTGATGGATTCCGCACAACAAACATAGGTTTAGCTATCACCGTGACATAATCGAATGATCCGAAACATTGAACACATTCAAAGGGCTCATAAAATTGTTCCATTCATCTAGCTCATTCATGGAGTAGATTTCCTTCTTCCATTTCCATTTCCATGTCACAACCTACCCAGTTTTCACCCACTGATCTGCAGCAAAGAATAATTTTTCCTCTTCCATCCTAAATAGGTTTGGCATAGTATCTTTTAAAGGTAAACTCACTATCCATAGATCCACCCAAAATCTAAAGTCTTTACCATTCCTAATATCCCCTTTCATAAAATTCTACATCTATAAACCTCCTACAATCATTTTACTTTCCAATTGCACTATTTTGCTCCAAACCCCCGAGACCAACTTGTTGCAAGGTAACATACCCCATCTCTTGTTATTCATATGTATCGCTTCAACCGTTTTTTCCACAAGTAGTTTGTCCCCATCTTAAATCTCCAAACCCATTTAAGAAGAAGGCCAACATTAATATCTTTAAGTTTCTGCAATCCTTAAAGAAATGGAGAATTGACCAATGTGCCCATAAAGACATAACTTAATTGCTCATCCTTACTGTTGGATCGTCCTGTGACCCTAAACAGTCAGTATGAGTCGTTCATCATCAGATACAAAGGCGGAATCAATGTAAAAGATGTCAACACAGCTTGTTCCTTTTCAATCTTTATCTATTACTGATTTCCTGAGCTTTTACACAATAATTCTGGCAAAAATCCGGCAGCACCTCGGCTCAATATCAGTAATTCCGTATGGAATGAACTAAACTGATCAGGTATTTATAGTTGAGTAATTCTGCATGAAACTGTTTGAAATGGAATTACATGTTCACACGATATTAGTAATTCCGTGCGGAATTATCTAATTCCGTATGAAACATATAATTTCGCTTGAACTGATTTTTGAATCCTTTCATGCGAAATTACCTTACAACACAGTTTCTCGATTTCTGTGTCCTGATCTAATACATACAATACAAGACTCTATAAAGACGAAGTTAACAGACATCAATGCACCAACAGACTCCCCCTTGGATGTTGACGAAGTCTTTAGCATCCTGTCTTCAGCCTTTAGTCTTGATCTTTCGTTCTCTGCCCTGAATTGTCTTTGTCATTGTAAAAGCATTCTTCAATCTACTATCTTCAATCTCCCCTTTGAATGTTAATCCAGAATTCTGACTCCCCCTCTCAAAGACTCCCCCTCTCGATAATCTGGGACTTGAATTTCTGGTTCAAACTTTAACATTTCTTTGCCATGGGGATTTTGATTCCTATTTCTCAAACATATAACGTTACAATCTATAAAAACTTAAACTTCCTTTTAACTATTCATCAGTTTTAGAAATCCACTTAAGTATTCAGGTCCAAGTTAATAACCCTAATTACTCAGTTTATCTACCAAGTCCAACTTAATGACCTTGGTTGATCTTGAGACCAAACAAACTGATTTTGTTCAAACATTATCTGAAAATTATTTCAAATTAATGAACTTGTTTTGACTTTGCAATTTCTCAGGCTTAAAATATGAAGCTCCTAACTCATCATCCAGCTAGAATCTTTCTACATCTGCTCCAACATTCTGAATCTGAAGATCAACTCTCCACTTTGGTTTGTCGGAAAATAAAGCAGAAATGGAAAATCTTTTTGGATTTTTTTAATAAAGCTTCTAAACTAGAAAATGAATTACAGAAACTAAATGCAGATGTAACAACCCGAAAATATAAAACCTTGTATTAGAATTATAAATTATATAATCAATTAACTAGGTATTTATAACCTAGTTAAATACAAGACTTGAGGTGGCATATAACAAAGTTAAATCACTTAGATTATAAATCAAATAAGGTTTAGGGACCAATCTTGCCAAACTTGAAACCTAATTACTAAAATAGTGAATAATTACACCCAAACACACACTGGTGTCTGTGCTTGGATCGAACAGAAGGCAAGGGCGACCAGAGGTTTCTTCAAACCCTAGTTTTCACATAAAATCCCTAAATTGAAGCCTCAAATCTACTCTAAATCAAGTCTTGAACATAAATTAGTGATCACCTCGTCGTAGAGATCAAGAGGTATGTAAAATTTTGGTATTTTGTTTCATCTTGAATTCTAGGTTAAATGGGAGAAACTGAAATTGAGCCTAAATATGTGATACATGAATGAATCTGAAGTAATATGATGTCTAGGGTTAAACCCTAGATGATTTCTTGTGAAAATCAATGCATGATACTTGAAGAATTTATAGTCACCATTGTAGGTGATTTATGAAATTGTAGAGACTAGACAAACACTAGGATTATGAGTGGAAAACTGAATTTGTATGATGAAATTCAGTAATTTGAATGATTAAAGAGTGTAAATTGCTTAAATTGAAGTGAATTTAGATGTAAATAACATGTCAAGAACCTAGTAATGATTATGTAGAAATCTGATCACTAGGTGTTTGTAGAAACGCCTAAGTGAAGATCAAAGTGTTAATAGTCGGACAAAATGCAGATTTGATTTCAGTAATATATTGTCCGTTAATGAGTATGAAAGAGTTCTAAATTTGGTTGCGAATGGAACTCTTTAGGTAAAGAATCTGGGTCGTCAACTGGACAAGCCGGGGGTGATACACGCTTAAAGGATGCGCTTTGAAGGTATGTAATCTATAGTCTCGCTAAATTTCATTTATGGTAAGCTTCATGTTGTTACATCGAAATTTGTAAACAAGGAAAAACTCACTATGTCACAGAAGTGACAAAGTGAATTAGACAAGTAAAACGGGTCAAAAGCATGAGCCCTTATAGGGGGATAATAGTTCGGAACATTCACTTGTTGAATGATTCCGGAAAGCATGGTTAAAGTCGTGAAAATAAGCATGATGACTATAGCACAAGCGACCCTCGGGAGGGAAGCAAATACTCATACTCGATAATTGTAGAAGCATTGTAATAGCCCTAAGCTTTGGGGGTGGTATAATGCAACCTTTGTTAATGGGTTGGATAAATGAAACAAGGAAATCAGGGACAAGTCGTTGGCATCTCGGTTTCCGTGATGTGAAATTTACATGGTTAGATCCATGATTTTACTACGGACTCATAGGAAAAAGAATCGGTAAAAAAGGACTACCGAGTAATAAGTTATGACCTTTTAAAGCTGGAAAATAGTAAATTTCCGGAGCTGGGTAAAAATGCAGGTTTTAAACCTGCACCTGCTGGAAAAAGGGTTCCCCCGCGCCACGCGGAAAAATCCTTTTAAACCCCCGCGATACGCGGGAGCCGTCGCGACACGCGAAAGGTTCGAGGAATTCCGTCGCGATACGCGGCAGAATCAAAGCAGAAAAATTATTATTTTTATTTATATTTTCATGTTGGAACTTGATTTCATACATTCTAATGTGGTCAAAACTAATATTTTGGTTGGTTTTGACCTTAGGTACGGCTCGTGGTCATGGATGTTGATCAAGCAATGGGATTCAAGAACCGAACACATATTTTGAATGCTTCCGCGATTATCTACTCAAGCTAGACGTAGATGTTGTTGTTGAAACTTTGTTAAATGTCATGTTTTTAAACAAGTTAGTACGTTATGTTACTTATTAACTTAACTTTGTAAAAACCAAAAATATGTTTCTTTGTATAAAATATATGTATTTCCATGATGAAATAATAAGAATACACAACAAGTGTTACAGTTTGGTAATCAGAGCTTCAGGTTACTAACAAGATGTGTTCGGTTCAAGCTTGATCAAACATTCGGTAAGAGTTAATTATTTTAAGAAGATTTAGAGAATATAGAAATGAAACATGAACTAATATGCATGAAAATAGTGTGTGAGCTCACTCAAACAAGAGAAATGCATGAAACAAGAATGGTTGAATCAAGTTATGAACTTGATTAAACCAAAACATGTAAAACATATGTTATAAATGAAATGTTTAACGGTTGATGTAAACATTTCAGTATTAAAGATGGCGGACGGAGGTAATGCGGTGCCTAGAGTCACCGAACAAATAAGAGAAGTGATTGCCGAGGAGGTTGGAAAGGCAATCGAAAATAGTTTGTCTGGTTTTATTGATAAGATTCAAAACACGGTTCTATCGATAGTGGATGAGAGAATCAAGAAATTGGAAGATGATGCTAATTCAGCAAAAGCAAAATCTGGAGGACGAAAGCCTTATTCGTACAAGGAATTCATGGCATGCAAACCACCAGTATATAATGGGGAAGTGGACCCAATCGTATGCCAACGGTGGCTCAGTGATATAGAGGGAGTATTCGAGAGAACTCATTGTGATGAAAATGATTACGTAGCCTATGGTACGGGTCAATTAAGGGGTCAAGCAAAAGACTGGTGGGATAACAAAAAGAAAGAGATTGGAAGTGAAGCGGCTAAGGCCATGACATGGGAGGAGTTTAAGACGCCGTTTCTTAAACATCATAGTCCTAAAGCGGTCATTAATAGAATCAAGGAAGAGTTCATGCAACTCAGGCACAAGGGTGAGTCCATAGACAAGATCACGGGGATGTTTATGGATAAGATGAAGTTCTGTGATGAATTGGTGACGAATGAAGAACAGAAGATATACTACTACCATAACATGTTGAGTGTAGAGTATAGAGAGTTCATAACCCCTTCAAAATACGAGACCCTTACCGAGATCATTAATGAAGCTCGGGAAAGGGAGATCGAATTGGAAAAGAGCATTGAACGGGGTGAACGGATGGCGCAAGAGGTAAATCCAAGCCCTACTAAGAAAGCACGAACAAATGAAACCGCGAAGAAATCGGATACGAAAGGTGGGTCGCCAAGTTGTAAAATTTGCGGGAAGGGTCACAAAGGCGAATGCCGTTTCAAGGATAAGCCTTGTCCCATATGCCGAAAAACGGGACATATGGCGATATCATGCCCGGAGAAAGTGACTGTTTGTTATAATTGTTATCGACCGGGTCACAAAAGATCGGAATGCCCAGAACTGGTTGGAAAGAAAGATGGGCAAGACTCGAAAAGTGAAGCCCCGAAAGCAAAAGCAAGATCTTTCCAATTGACCGCTGCAGAAGCAAAAGTCGAACCTGATGTGGTCTCAGGTATATCTACTATAAACTCGATTCCCGCAGATGTGTTGTTTGATACGGGTGCGAATAAATCCTTTATTTCATATGGATTTATTCGGCATCCTTCATTTGTTCTAACAAAATTACCTATGCCTTTAGAAGTAGAGATAGGTAATAACAAGAGTTTTATTGTTTGTGATGTATGTGAAAACTGTAAATTGAGCATTGATGACGAAGAATACACAATAGACTTGATCCCGATGTCGATGGGAGAATTCCAGGTGATCGTGGGGATGGATTGGTTATCACGATACCACGCAAAAGTGGTTTGTTTCCGAAAGGAAATAAAATGACGTCTCCTAGCGGAAAGCAAGTTACGATATACGGTGAAAAAGGAGGTAACCCGGTAATATGCTCAATGCTAGAAGCCCGCAAACTTATAAAACATGGATGCAAGGCCTACATGGTATACGCAAGCGAATCGGAGAAAGAATCCCTCAAAATTGGAGACGTACCAGTGGTACGTGATTATGAAGATGTATTCCCGGAAGAACTACCGGGAATACCACCAGAACGGGATGTAGAGTTCGGAATCGAATTGATTCCGGGCGCAAAACCCGTGGACAAGGCACCGTATCGACTCGCTCCGTCCGAGCTACAAGAATTGATGTCACAAATCCAAGAATTTCTCGATAAAGGGTTCATCCGACCAAGTGTATCCCCGTGGGGCGCACCAGTTCTATTCGTGAAAAAGAAGGATGGCAATATGCGTATGTGTATCGATTACCGAGAGTTAAACAAACTCACGGTAAAGAATCGATACCCACTTCCAAGAATTGATGACTTGTTTGACCAACTACAAGGAGCAAGTTGGTTCTCAAAGATTGATCTCAGATCTGGTTATCACCAACTGAAAGTCAGGGAAGAAGATGTACCGAAAACAACCTTCCGGACGCGGTACGGGCATTATGAGTTCCTTGTAATGCCCTTTGGGTTGACAAATGCACCCGCGGCTTTCATGGACCTCATGAACCGGGTTTGCAGACCCATGTTGGATAAGTCGGTAATTGTATTTATCGATGACATTTTAGTATATTCAAAGAATGAAGCTGAGCATGTGCATCATTTGCAAGAAGTGTTAGAGACACTCAGACGAGAAAAGCTCTATGCAAAATTCACAAAGTGCACCTTCTGGCTACGAGAGGTGCAATTTCTTGGGCATATCATTAGTGCGGATGGAGTATTAGTGGTTCCGTCAAAAGTAGAAACTGTGTCGAAATGGAACACTCCAAGGAATCCTTCAAAAATCCGAAGCTTTTTAGGGCTCGCGGGATATTATCAGAGATTCATACAATATTTCTCCAAAATTGCTTTACCTTTGACTAAATTGACTCATAAGGAGGAAAAGTTCATATGGGGTGTCGAACAGGAGGAGGCTTTCCAAACGCTCAAAGAAAAGTTAACTCACGCTCCGGTGCTAACATTACCGGAAGGAGTTGACGATATGGTGGTTTATTCGGATGCGTCGTATTCAGGGCTCGGATGTGTTTTAATGCAACGAGGCAAGGTCATCGCCTACGCCTCGAGGCAACTGAAGATCCATGAAAAGAAATACCCGGCTCACGACTTGGAGTTGACGGCAGTGGTATTTGCTTTAAAAATCTGGAGGCATTACTTATATGGAGTAAAATGTAAAATCTTTACCGACCATAAAAGTTTGAAATATTTCTTCGACCAGAAGGAATTAAACATGAGACAAAGGCGGTGGTTGGAAACGGTCAAGGATTATGACTGTGAGATACACTACCACCCCGGAAAAGCTAATGTGGTGGCGGATGCGTTGAGCCGAAAGGCGGATTGTGCTCCGATACGAGTGCAATCATTGCAGCTTATTGTGACCTCGGGTTTACATGAACAAATTCGAGGAGCACAAAATGAAGCAGTAAAGACGGAAAACTGGAGAAAGGAAAGGATTGTTGGCCAAGTTAAGGATCTCGAAGAAGGTAACCATGGTTTAAAAACACGCTTCAATAGAATTTGGGTCCCTAACACCTGTGGAGTTAAAAAGCTTCTGCTCGATGAAGCTCACAAGTCCCGTTATTCCATTCATCCGGGAGCGACCAAGATGTATAACGACCTAAAACAAAACTATTGGTGGCCCGGAATGAAAAGAGATGTTGCTAAATACGTGGAGAAATGCTTGACATGTCTACAAGTCAAGGCGGAGCACCAAAAACCATACGGCAAACTTCAACGATTAGAAATCCCGGTTTGGAAATGGGAACACATTACGACGGACCTATTAACCAAACTACCAAGGACGAGCCGCGGATTCGATACTATATGGGTATTTGTTGACCGATTAACTAAGAGTGCTCATTTTATTCCGATACGTGAAACGTATGCGTCCGAAAAGATGTCTGAAGTTTACACCAATGAGATCGTAGCGCGCCATGGAGTACCGGTATCCATCGTGTCTGATAGAGATGCCCGGTTCACTTCAAACTTCTGGCGAGATTTCCAAGAGCGGATGGGGACCAAATTGTTCATCAGCACTGCATACCATCCACAAACAGATGGACAAAGTGAAAGAACAATACAAATGTTGGAAGACATGCTTCGGGCATGTATAATCGACTTTGGGGGCAGTTGGGATGCCTATCTACCATTAGTCGAGTTTTCGTATAATAACAGCTACCATGCAAGTATTGGAATGGCACCGTTTGAAATGCTCTACGGTAGGAAATGCCGGACCCCGGTATGTTGGGGTGAAGTGGGTCCACGTGAACTCGCCCGCCAAGATATAATTCGAGCCACTAATGAAAAGATTGATGTGGTTCGGGCACACTTGAAAGCGGCACAAGATAGACAAAAATCGTATGCGGATAAGAGGAGGAGACCGATTGAGTTCCGGGTTGGAGACAAAGTCATGCTTAAAGTATCCCCATGGAAGGGGGTTATTCGGTTCAGAAAGAGAGGAAAGTTGAGCCCAAGATTCATCGGGCCGTTTACGATTGTTGAACGGGTAGGAAAGGTAGCTTACCGCCTTGAACTGCCGGAGGAGCTAAGCGGAATACATAGCACATTTCATGTGTCACATCTTCGGAAATGTCTAGCGGATGAGACAACTTATATCCACTACGACGACATTGAGGTGGATGACAAACTAAACTACGTGGTAAAGCCCATTGCGATTTTGGATCGTAAGGTAAAAACCTTAAGAAACAAGGAGATCAACCGAGTAAAAGTCAAGTGGCAACATAGAAAGGGCTCGGATACCACATGGGAATCCGAGGAGGTGATGCAACGGCTCTACCCCACATTATTTGGTACGTAACTCGGTTTCGGGGACGAAACCCTCTTTAAAGGGGGTGGACTTGTAACAACCCGAAAATATAAAACCTTGTATTAGAATTATAAATTATATAATCAATTAACTAGGTATTTATAACCTAGTTAAATACAAGACTTGAGGTGGCATATAACAAAGTTAAATCACTTAGATTATAAATCAAATAAGGTTTAGGGACCAATCTTGCCAAACTTGAAACCTAATTACTAAAATAGTGAATAATTACACCCAAACACACACTGGTGTGTGCTTGGATCGAACAGAAGGCAGGGGCGACCAGAGGTTTCTTCAAACCCTAGTTTTCACATAAAATCCCTGAATTGAAGCCTCAAATCTACTCTAAATCAAGTCTTGAACATAAATTAGTGATCACCTCGTCGTAGAGATCAAGTGGTATGTAAAATTTTGGTATTTTGTTTCATCTTGAATTCTAGGTTAAATGGGAGAAACTGAAATTGAGCCTAAATATGTGATACATGAATGAATCTGAAGTAATATGATGTCTAGGGTTAAACCCTAGATGATTTCTTGTGAAAATCATTGCATGATACTTGAAGAATTTATAGTCACCATTGTAGGTGATTTATGAAATTGTAGAGACTAGACAAACACTAGGATTATGATTTCTATTCTAGTGGAAAACTGACTTTGTATGATGAAATTCAGTAATTTGAATGATAAAAGAGTGTAAATTGCTTAAGTTGAAGTGAATTTAGATGTAAATAACATGTCAAGAACCTAGTAATGATAATGTAGAAATCTGATCACTAGGTGTTTGTAGAAACGCCTAAGTGAAGATCAAAGTGTTAATAATCGGACAAAACGCAGATTTGATTTCAGTAATATATTGTCCGTTAATGAGTATGAAAGAGTTCTAAATTTGCTTGCGAATGGAACTCTTTAGGTAAAGAATCCGGGTCGTCAAGTGGACAAGTCGGGGGTGATACACGCTTAAAGGGTGCGCTTTGAAGGTACGTAATCTATAGTCTCGCTAAATTTCATTTATGGTAAGCTTCATGTTGTTACATCGAAATTTGTAAACAAGGAAAAACTCACTATGTCACAGAAGTGACAAAGTGAATTAGACAAGTAAAACGGGTCAAAAGCATGAGCCCTTATAGGGGGATGATAGTTCGGAACATTCACTTGTTGAATGATTCCGGAAAGCATAGTTAAAGTCGTGAAAATAAGCATGATGACTATAGCACAAGCGACCCTCGGGAGGGAAGCAAATGCTCATACTCGATAATTGTAGAAGCATGGTAATAGCCCTAAGCTTTGGGGGTGGTATAATGCAACCTTTGTTAATGGGTTGGATAAACGAAATAAGGAAATCAGGGACAAGTCGTTGGCATCTCGGTTTCTGTGATGTGAAATTTACATGGTTAGATCCGTGATTTTACTACGGACTCATAGGAAAAAGAATCGGTAAAAACGGACTACCGAGTAATAAGTTATGACCTTTTAAAGCTGGAAAATAGTAAATTTCCGGAGCTGGGTAAAAATGCAGGTTTTAAACCTGCATCTGCTAGAAAAAGGGTTCCCCCGTGCCACGCGGAAGAATCCTTTTAAACCCGCGCGATACGTGGGAGCCGTCGCGACATGCGAAAGGTTCGAGGAATTCCGTCGCGACACACGGCAGAATCAAAGCAGAAAAATTATTATTTTTTTTATATTTTCATGTTGGAACTTGATTTCATACATTCTAATGTGGTCAAAACTAATATTTTGGATGGTTTTGACCTTAGGTACAGCTCGTGGTCATGGATGTTGATCAAGCAATGGGATTCAAGAACCGAACACATATTTTGAATGCTTCCGCGATTATCTACTCAAGCTAGACGTAGATGTTGTTGTTGAAACTTTGTTAAATGTCATGTTTTTAAACAAGTTAGTACGTTATGTTACTTATTAACTTAACTTTGTAAAAACCAAAAATATGTTTTGTTGTATAAAATATGTGTATTTCCACGATGAAATAATAAGAATACACAACAAGTGTTACAACAGAATGTAATGAAAGTAAACTATTTACAAAGATATTTTTGGTGAGCGTGTTAGGGAATCATATCAGCTAATGACCAGTTACTAGCACCGTTAAGCTCGATATCATACTAAGATTTAAACAATTCACGTAAATTGTCGATATGTTGATCCTCTTAAATTTTCATACAAACTTCAATCTGTTCAGGATACTCCCGTATCCAGATCCCAATATTCATTCTTACAGGTGAATATACCACAGATGATATCTGTAAGGGGTTAGATGCGAAACCGTGAGAGCTCAGGTCAGAACTTCCGTTCAGCAGAGAGATGACGGTTCGACTTAAGGTGTGTTCCCTTTAGAGAATCTTTTCTTCAACAGCACATGATTAGCATTTTTCAATGATTCATCATTTTTATGCTGAGGGCGGTGCTATATTTCAAGCAATGCAGAAAGTATTATACGGGGACTAGGCCATTGCTTCCGCAAAATCAGAAGTCCCGGGATAATACCCCAGATATCACTGAGTATAAAGACCTAGTATCTCAGAAAGAGGGACCTTTCAAACAAGATTTCAGGGGTTACCTATATATCCAAGTAGCGTTCCCCACAAAATAAGCAAGTTTGAATTTTTAAGTTTATATCCCAACCAAGATTTACTGAATGTATAAAAACCTATCGACATATCATCAGCGAGACTGTTTAAAAACTTTAAACTTTACAAATCTTTAGCTTACCATAATTGTCAAGCCAATGTACTATCATTTTTCCCTTTTTACACAAGCTCTTTTTCAATTTTATATTGTTTTTGGATTTTGAAATTTTCTCATGTTTTTGGATTTTTGAATTTTTTACTGTTTTTGTATTTTCTGAAAATATAATACTCCCCCTAAATACCAAAACAAGTAAAAAATCGAAAAACCATTGCAGATTGTTTCTCAACATCATCATCTACAATGTGATCCTCATCAACGCCAATAATTCCATCCGACACCGATAGAAGCTTCATACCATTCAGTTTTAAAAGATATTTAAAACGAGTTTTGTCAAAAGCTTTGGTATGTAAATCAGCTTTCTGTTCGTCAGTGTGGATTTTCTCAATTCGTATCAACTTCTTCTCAAAGCAATCTCGGATGAAGTGATGACGAATTTCTATATGTTTCGTTTTAGCGTGATGAACAGGATTTTTCGTTATACTAATCGCAACCTCATTATCAACAAAGATAGGGGTGTTAAAAATTGCAAACCGTAGTCGTGCATCTGTTGCTGGATCCACAAGATCTGAGAGCAGCAACCGCTAGCAGATACATACTCCGCTTCACATGTGGATAGAGCCACAGAGGTTTGTTCTTACATTGCCAGGTGACCAAACGAGGTCCAAAGAACTGACAACCCGCTGTTGTTGATTTTGCATTAACTTTGCAGCTTCCGTAGTCAGAATCAGAATACCCTTCGAGCGTGAAATCACCTGTTTTTGGATACCATAACCCCAATGTTGGAGTTCCTTTCAGGTAGCATAATATCCTTTTCACAATTACCATGTGCGAAGCTCTGGGGCTTGACTGAAACCGTGCTGCGAGGCACGTTGGATACATGATATCGGGTCTTGAAGCAGTCAAGTACATCAACGATCCGATCATGGAACGATACGTCGTTTCATCTACCCTGTCTCCGGTGAGATCTGGGTTTATCCCATGATTAGTCGCTAGAGGGGTTGAAGCTGGAGTAGAACCTAACATCCCAAATTTCTCTAAGATATCATGAACGTACTTCGTCTGATGTATGAAAATTCCCTCAGGTAGTTGTTCAACTTGAAGTCCCAAGAAGAATTTCATCTCCCCCATCGATGACATTTCGAACTTTTGCTTCATAACTAATTCAAAATCTTTGCACAAATTCTCATTTGTTGACCCAAATATGATGTCATCCACGTATATCTGAACGATCAGAAGATGTCCGTCGACCTCTTTGGTGAAGAGAGTGGCATCCACTTTTCCTCGGATAAATCTGTTGGCTAGTAGGTGTTGAGACAAAGTCTCGTACCAAGCTCTCGGGGCCTGGTGTAAACCATACAGTGCTTTATCCAGCAACTAAACCTTGTTTTTGTTGATTGGATCGGTGAAGCCCGGTGGCTGTCCGACATATACCTCCTCTTTAACCTTCCCATAAAGAAACGCCGATTTAACATCTAACTGAAAAACTTTGAAATTTTTCCATCATGCAAATGCCAGAAAGATCCTAATTGCTTCTAGTCGAGCCACAGGAGCATAAAATTCTGTAAAATCAATACCCTCCTGCTGACTAAAGCCCTGGACTACGAGTCGAGATTTGTTTCGAACAACAACTCCACGGTCATCTCTCTTGCATTTAAATACCCATTTTGTGTTAATTTTCCTGTGACCGTCAGGCAAATATACTAACTTCCACACTCCTAACTTTTCAAACTGACTCAATTCTTCTTGCATAGCATTGACCCAAGAATCTTCAGTTAACCCGCCTCTTTGTATGTTCTCGGTTCGATCTGCGAAATAAAACAACTATGTGAAAAATCAGTTTGTAAAGAAGCAACTGTAGAATAAAAACAAGTAAGCCCTTGGTCAATTTGACGTCTTGTGCGAACGCCTGATTGCAATTCTCCTATGATCAAATCCTCTGGATGATATGAAAGAGTTCTTGGCATTACTTAGCCTGGAACATCTACTTCGCCTTCCAAATTCGTAATATTCTGGTTTACATCTTGTTCACCAACTGGAATTATTTGACTTGAAATCTGGATCTGCTCCCCCTCAGAGTCTGAATCTCCATGATCAAATACTGGTCTATCATCAGATTCTTGATTTTCAATAACTGCCGTCTGATTTTCAGGAGCTTGTTACAAAGATTGTTGAATATCATCATGTTCACCAGCATTGCTTGGACCAGCTTCATCATCATTTGAAGTTTCCCATGGTCGCCTTGAATACTCAGCTGGAAATCTTTCTCCTGATGACTCATAATCTCTCAGAATATCCAACTCATCAAAGAACTCTGGTTCTTCTTCTATTTGTTCTTCCATGTCAAACGAATCCCACAAAGTATCATAGTTAAATCGCCATGAGTCGCCTGGATTCTGCGGTGGCATTGTGTAGCCTTGACACTCAACATTCGGTGCTTCAATAATCTGCTTCAAGCTTGGAACAAAGACACGTCTTAATGGACTTGAAAAGCCAATGAATATGCCTTCGATGCTCTTTGGACCAAATTTCCCAAAAGGCTCTAGAACTGTGCAGGGAGACCCAAACAGTTCTAAATACTTCAGGTTCGGCTTGCGGTTGTTGATCAGCTCGAAACACGTTTTGTTGAATTTCTTGACAGTAAGAACCCTGTTGAGAGTATAGCAAGCGGCTGACACTGCTTCTGCCCAAAAATTGATTGGAAGCTTTGAATCAGCAAGCATCGTCCTAGCCGTTTCGATTAGTGTCCTGTTCTTTCGTTCTGCTACTCCATTTTGCTGCGGAGTGTAAGGAGCACTAAATTCATGCAGTATACCTCTCTCATCACAGTATTCTTCCATTCGACTGTTCTTAAACTCAGTGCCATTGTCACTTCTGATTCTTCTGATTCGTGCTTGGTACACATTTTCAATCTTTCTGAACAATGACATCAGCCTTTCAAACGTCTCATCTTTCGACTTCAGAAAAGATACACATGAAAATCTGGAATAATCATCAGTTACTACGAGACAATAGTAATCACCAGTTATGCTTTTGACGTTCACTGGACCGAAAAGATCCATATGAAGTCTCTCTAAAGGTCTCAAAACTGAATTGACTTTCTTTTGAGGATGTGACTTCTTTTTCTGCTTTCCTTTAACACAACTAATGCACTCCCCTTCTAGATGAAACCCTTTAATTTGAACACCCGTAACCAAATCATTGTGCACCAGATGATTTATTTTTCACAAATGTATATGACCTATTTTTCGGTGCCACAACTGTGATTCTTTCTCTGTCGCTTTAGACATAAAACAATGAGCCTGGCCCATAGTTGTAGTAGCAATACTCATATCCAACACGTACAGATCATTGACTCTTGGTGCTCTCATAATAATTCATTCTTCAGGAACAACAAATCCAGGTTTCAAGATCAAACACTCTTTGTCGGTGAAGTGCGTTGTATACATCCTATCACAGATTTGCGAAATACTCAACAAATTGTTCTCCAGCTCGGCAATGTAATTCACTCTTTCAAACGTTACAATCCCATTAGATAACGTTCCTTCTCCAATTATCCTACCTCCTTGATTACCAGCAAAACCTACATAACCTCCATTAAAACCTCTAACATCGTACAACAAAGCTGTTTTCCCTGTCATGTGCCGAGAAGCTCCACTATCCATAATCCATCTTGAAACGGATCTCGGAAGCTCCTGCATAAATCACAAACACTTAGTTAGTTTTGGATGCCACCCAAGCCTCTTTTGACTCAGGTAGCTGGACATTAATGACAGTTCGTTTGGTGATCAATGGTGGAAAATTCTTGTCATTCATTGTCGAGCTTTCTTTAGACCCAACCTCAACCTCTTTGTATAAGAAAAACTCATCTTTTTGAGGTTGACCAGATGGTCGGTCTTTCTTTACCACCCATTTCTTTTTAGAAGTTGATTTTTCTTTTTCAAGCTTTTCATAAAAATCCAAAGGAACATTCATCTTTACCGGTGTGATAGAAAATGATTGTTTTTCCATCTAAGAAACCTTTGGTTTTGGAGAAATTGTTATCTTTTCAACAACTTTTGGCTTCCATGTTTGTTGAGATGATGCAACCCGTTTGTAAAATTTGTCATTTTTAGTTACCACATTCTTAACAGGTTCAGTTTTGACTTTGGTGTTGTCGTTTTTCAAAGCCTTTTTCTCAACAATCAATGGATCTTTTCCCTTCATATCGACTTTCCTTTTCTGAATCTCAACAACTTTAGTCTTAGGCTTCAGGTTGGTACACTTTCGTGCAATATCTCCAACTTGATTACATTTAAAGCATGTTCGGGTGTCAGCTACCCGACTTGTGCCTTCGGACTGAGGCTGTGAGGCCTTCTTCTCAAAGAACTCTTTGTTTGATTTTGAAAAGATTTTAGATTCTTCATCAGAAAGTGAACTTGAACTCGAACTTTTCACAAACACTTTCTTCTCAACAAACTTTCTGTTTTGATCATTCTTTTTCTGATAATTCTTACCATCCTGATAACCACCCGACCATCTGTATTGATTGTTGTTATGAAAACGCGGTGGAACAACAGGCTTCTTGTAGTAAGCTTTATCTTTTTCAAAATTCATTTGCCTTTTTGTTTGATTTAAACTTTTTACCTCAGATAAATCAACTTCAATCAATTTGAACACGTTTGTCAATTTAGCAACATTAGCATTCTCCAGTGGAAATTCAGAATGCGAAAACAACTTATCCGATCCCAACATCTTGTATATGACAAGATTAGGTTCTTCATTTAAGTTGTTTTTGGACTTTAGTTTCGGAATGTATTTGTCCAAGAAACATTCATCTTCCTCAGTAGTGTCACTTTCAGATTTTAGAACATTCTCAACCACACTTTTCACCACTTCAGTTTGGACACTATCCTCATCGGAAGATGAAGTGAATGTGACATCAATCGTGTCCGGAAGTTTCACTTCATTATCATCTTTAATATTAACCAACCCTGGTTGTTTTTTCGAATAATTGTTTAGAACTGGTGGTGGAACTTGATGATAACCCACCCCTGTTCCATCCGAAAAGACATCTTCGCCTGCTTTGTTTTTCCCGATGGGTTTGGGAACAATGTGTTGCAAAACAAAGCTTGCGGAGTTGTAACTTTTTAATTTCAACTGGATGCGTTCATTTTCAATTTGAGCTTCTTGAAACTGAAGCTTCAACTTAGCTATTTCATCCAGTTGCTGGTTGATTAACTCTTCTTTCACCCTAAGAACTCCCGACAGATGAAGATTTTCCTTTGGTGTCTTACCATTTCTTTCATCAGAATCTTTAACCGTTCGTTTTAGCTTCTCAAATTTTTCTGAAACCTGACGATTTTCAAGAACTAACTCCTCGTTTTCTTTCCTAACTCTTTCTTTGTCAAATTTATCATTTTCAATTTTGTCAGTTAATTCTTTTAGTCTGTCATTCGAAGCTTTCAACATTTTATCACGGTTAAGGATCTGATCTTCCACACTTCTGACTCTACCAGTCAGATCTTCAACTTTCTTACCATTGAGATAAGTGATTGTACTACAAACTTTGCACTCTTTCATGCAATTTTTGCAGTCACTATCACCTTTGACT
Organism: Helianthus annuus; assembly: GCF_002127325.2. NCBI lineage: Eukaryota > Viridiplantae > Streptophyta > Magnoliopsida > Asterales > Asteraceae > Helianthus > Helianthus annuus. The sequence continues at coordinate 123,683,616 of NC_035441.2, forward strand.
TTCTTACCTGACTCACTCGTTGACGCATTTGAACTGACCTGGCTTTTAGACTCAGATTCAGACTTAGAGTCTACCTCAAGTTCTTTAGCAGCCAGCACCTTGTCAGCCATCTTTCCCAAATTTTCAGCTGTCAACTCTTGTGATGTATCAATGATCCCTTCATCTATCTTCTTTGGCTTTTCCTCTTTTTCTTTCTCTTTTTCTTCTTCTTTCTCTTCTCCAACTCCCCACCATAATCTTTGCCAACCCTCTTCTTCTTCAGCAATTTGTTGAATCATGGTATCAAGACTGATGGTCCTTGAATCAATAGCAATGTTTCCCATGGGGTCAAGATAACATTCTCTGTCTGGATCCCATCTCTTCGCCCTTTTCGCTTCAGTGAATATAGAAGATATTCTGATCATCCTAGTTTGAGCTTTCATCTTTCTATTGACATACTTCTCTTGTTCATTTCTGTTGTCTTTAAAAGGAACAGGCTCAACAGACTTTGCCATAAATGCATATCCAACCGCATCCTCCTCTGGTAACAACTCGCTCAAGTCAAAACCTTCGTCGTCATGAATTACAGCGAGAGCTCTGGATTTTTCTTTGGAAGTATCCTCAAGCTGCTTCATTCTTGGCGGTTCTGATTTGTTCTGATGATAGATAGCTCTTTTGTAGTAATCTTCTCTGAATGGATTTTCATAATCATCAGCATAAGCATTTCGGCACTCTCTTTTAAAATGACCTTTCTGTTTACACTTGAAACATGTGACTCTCGACTTGTCAAAGCCTAGCTTGGTAGATGGTCCACCAATAGACTTTCTTCCTGTAATCTCCATGAAACGCTGCGCTCGTCGAACTGCACTGGCCATACACCACCTTATATCAATCAATTCCATCTCCTCAGGGTCTATTTGATCGTAATCTTCTTTTGTTAAGTTGGTGTTTCCAATCTTGCCTGCCACAAGGCTCTCATACGACTCTAGAATAGAAGCTAAGAATACCATCTGCTGCTTTGCAGATTCCTCGCTAAAGTTTTGTGCATTCTTTAAATCCACAGCGATGTTACATTGAAATAAGTTCTTTGCAGCTGATTGGCTTGAAGTTGACGAAGAACCATTGTGAAAACCACTGCTTGAACTCTATTTGCTAGATGTGTTGGAATTTTCAGCAGAGAAAGCTGTCTTGGGAGACGCATTCTTGGGAATCATGCTTTTTGGATAATACAAATCCAAATTCTGCTGATATGAAGAATGATTGACTTTGTGTGATTTCTTTATCTCTAGCTCGTGACTCTCTAGTCTTTTAATCAACAAATCAACCGTCAGATCCTCAGACTTGATTGTATTCTTCAACATCAACGCAAAGTATTGCCAATCCATCTCATCTGGCAACGAGTCAAACAATTTGTCGACTAATTCTTCTCGAGAATATACAATCCCATGTCTCGCCAGCTCCAACTTCAAGTGCCCGAACCTCTCAATCATCTTAGAAACAGATTCATTTTTTAAACAACCGAATAAATCAAACTCTTTTCTCAACAGTTTCTTTTTGTTTTTTACTATTTCAATACTTCCCAAGCATTTCACTTCTAACTTTTTCCAAAGATCTGTAGCATTTTTGTACTCGATCAATGATATTATATCTTCTCTGACAGACTGAAACAATAACGCGATGCACTTTTGCTCGGCAACAAAATTCTCTATATCTTCAGTTTGTGTCAGATTTTTACCACGTTGTCCTCCATCATTGTATCCATTCTTTAGACTTTTTCAGCTGGGATAAGCAAATGCCATTAACCATTCTTCAAATTTCTTGGCCCACCGACTGTACTCTTCGATTGCCATCAACTTTGGAGGTTTGTTATATGTGCCGTATGCACTCTCAACGCTTAAGGTGTCAGACATAGTTTTCTTCGTATTCGGAGTGTTCTCATTGGTGTTGCTTGAAGTATCATCTCCGGAGTTTCCAGCAAAGGCATACATGTCACTGAAAGGATTCATGAATTCGTCCATCTTTCACGTACCTGAAAATTCAACAAACACTTAGAAAAATTTTGGAATTTTGAAAATTGCACTTTCAAACGAAATTAGTTGGTGCGGAATTATTTCAAACGAAATCACTCTTCACACAAGATTATGTTCACACAGAAATACTTTCAAACGAAATTACCAAGTAATGTCTAATTCCGTGCGGAATTAGATCAACTTCAAACGAAATTATGTCACTTGGTGCGGAATTAGTAATTCCGTGTGAATGATTCAAACGATATTAGATTCCGTTTGAAATTTCAAGCGGAATTAAGCACAATCTGATTAATTCCATGCGGAATTAAGATATCTGTTCAAACGAGATTAGAGTGACGTCATCGTTTTCGATTCTGATTTCATGCGGAATTAAAGTTTTTTTCAAATTTTGATCGATTTTAAGTCCAAATCTTTCAAGGATTAGTTAACACACTGTTTTACGTGATATATATGAATTTTAAGCCATTTCAACCGTTCAATTTTGTTCAAATCAGAAAAGAAGATGTAGAAGAGAAAGAATCCGGTGAAATCAAGCTGAATTGGTATGAACTCCTCGTCCTGAGCTCTGATACCACTTGTTGGATCGTCCTGTGACCCTAAACAGTCAGTATGAGTCGTTCATCATCAGATACAAAGGCAGAATCAATGTAAAAGATGTCAACACAGCTTGTTCCTTTTCAATCTTTATCTATTACTAATTTCCTGAGCTTTTACACAATAATTCTGGCAAAAATCCGGCAGCACCTCGGCTCTATATCAGTAATTCCGTATGGAATGAACTAAACTGATCAGGTATTTATAGTTGAGTAATTCCGCATGAAAATGTTTGAAACGGAATTACATGTTCACACGATATTAGTAATTTCGTGCGGAATTATCTAATTCCGTATGAAACATATAATTTCGCTTGAACTGATTTTTGAATCCTTTCATGCGAAATTACCTTACAACATAGTTTCTCGATTTCCGTGCCCTGATCTAATACATACAATACAAGACTCTATAAAGACGAAGTTCACAGACATCAGTGCACCAACACTTACCCTATTTGTTTTGTCGCCACATGAACCTCAAGCGATGCACGATGCGCTTTTAAAGGAGTCTTGCGACACGAGAGACATCGTTATGTCGGCCAAACTCATTTTTTCGACTATTTTATAAAGGATTTAGGTTTTGGGGGGGGGTGGAGGGGGGTTTAGGTTTTTAGGGGGTGTCGGTGGGGTGGGTTAGGTGGTTTACGTATTTTCGTATTATTGCACATGTGTAGTATAATAAAAAATTTGAAATTTAAAAAAAAACTAAAAGTAGCGATTTTTTATAAAAAATATTAAAAAAAAATTGTGTGTTTTTAGCTATTTTTAGGCATTTTTGGTTGTGTTCACATTGGTTCTCGCAATAAAGGGTGGTTCCTAATGGATCTTTGTCCTATATATATATATATATATATATATATATATATATATATATATATATATATATATATATATATATATAGGAGATGGATCATGAGAGAACCAAAAAACTAACTAAAATAGCCTAAAAAACAAACCATTTTTTTACAATTTTTTTTTATTAATTTTCGCTAGTTTTTATATATAAAAAAATTTTCAAATTTTTTATTGTACTGCACAAGTGCAATAATACAGAAAAGCCTAAACCACTTAACCCACCCCCCACCGACACCCCCCAAAAACCTAACCCCCCCCCCCCTCACCGACACCCCCCAAAAACCTAAACCCCCCCCCCCCCTCACCCCCACCCCCCCTCCCAAAAAAAAACCTAAACCCCCCTCCCCCACACCCAAAAACCGAATCCTAATCCTAAACCTCCAAAAAACCTAACCCTAAAAGCTAAACTAAACTCAAAAGCTAATTTTAAGCATGTAATGCACATGTGCAGTATAGTACACATATAATGCACATGTGTGGTACAAGTTTTTTTTTATATTTTTATATATAAAAAATAGCGATTTTTAATAAAAATTGTAAAAAAAAAAATTAGTACTTTTTAGGCTTTTTTTAGTTAGTTTTTTTTTTGTTTTCTCATTTATATGCAGTTTTCTCATGATATATATATATATATGTATATATATATGTGTATATAAAGATTCCTATAAAAAAGACCAAAAGTGTGAGAAGGATAAGAAAGAATCTACACCATTAGATCTTTGATCTAATGGTTGAGATTATTAGGGACCAAATTGTAAAATTTGTTTTATTTTTTTGGACTAAACTGAAAATTATAGGGGTAATAAAGTCTTTATATCCATTGAAAATAGGAAACTGTAAATCAAAATCCCTACAATTTTTCTCTCTCTCTCTCTCTACATCACGACCAGATGATCTCTCTCTCTACAATTTCGATCTCTCTCTCTACATCGCAGTGGAGCGGCGGCGGCGGAGCGGCAGCGGCAGTGGTGGTACGGTAGTGGTGGTGTTGGAAGTGGCAGTGGTGGTGGTCGTGCGATCTCTCTCTCTACATCGAACGACCAGATGATCTCTCTCTCTACACGACAGCGGCGGCGGAGCGGCAGTGGTGGTGCCGGAAGTGGAGAAGATGATATAGAGATGTAATGATTATTGAATGGTGTTATATATGTGCTGAATGGTGTTATATACTTTATTGAATGGTGTTATATATGTGCTGAATGGTGTTATATACTTTATTGTATGGTATTATATATTTTATTGAATGGTATTATATATGTGCTGAATAGTGTTATATACTTATTGAATGGTGTTATATACTTACTGAATGGTGTTATATACTTGTTGAATGGTGTTATATACTTACTGAATGGTGTTATATACTTGCTGAATGGTGTTATATACTCGCTGAATGGTGTTATATACTCGCTGAATGGTGTTATATACTTGCTGAATGGTGTTTATAGAGATCTTTTAAAAAAAATCCAGTTCCTATAACTAAGGTTTCGGTTATGGGAAGTTTTTAATTAATTCAATTAATGATAAAATTACTTGTTTACCCTTTTGAATTAATTTAGATTTAGGACACATGTCATCTCCACAATATTTCTCACACTTTTAACCTTTTTTACAATATATATATATATATATATATATATATATATATATATATATATATATATATATATATATATATATATATATATATATATATATATATATATATATGGGGAAAGATTTACTTAAAAGTGAATTTTGTCTAAGTAGCCTAAGAACTTGGGGTATGGTGGGGCTTGGGTTGGGGCATGAGTTGACACGTGGCTTGGGGGGCAGACATGAGCTGACCCACATTCAACACGGTATGGTGGGGCGTGGGTTTGGTGGGCTTCGCCGGGCTGACCCGCTGGGCTATTTGAATAATTTTTAAAACAACAAATTTAATTTTTTTAATATTTTTAAATAAAGAAAATTACATAAAAAAATTCCTAACGTTTATATTTGTTTTTTATCTCTTCTCTCATCTCCAAGACTAGTTGCAACTCGTCACCCTCAAGGTGATTAATGCGCTCGGATAGAAATTTCAAATCATCCCGTCTTTGTTTCAGGGCATCTCTAGTGGCATCTCTAGCTTCTTTGCTCTTTCGTTGTTCGACCCTTTGTTGTTGGAAGACGTTGAATGTATCTAACTTGCATGCAATGTCATCCAATTGATCGCTGTATATTCCCCTATGCGGGCCCGAACTCCCAGCTGAAGGCGATGCCATACCAGATCTTGATTTTTGAGCACGCCTTTTTGCGACATCTCTTCCATACTCAGGCCGGTTTGGCGAATCATCCAAAAGGTGCTCAAACTCTTGATCTCGTGCATCAGATTGGGCTTGGGACGAGGCCCTTGACCTTTTGGAAGACGTGTTACTTTCGCTACCACTGGGGATATTCGCCCACTTTGGATGGAACTTACAAATCTCCCAACAATGCATGAAACGGAAGTCGGTCCCCACATTTGATTTGAATGCAACCAATGCATTTGTCACAATGTTGGCTTCGGTTTCACCACTTTTTGGGTTTTGCTTTGCTTTATTTAAAAAACCACTACATTTTGTAAGTTGGCCGCTAATCTCGCTCCACTTCGAGGATAAGCTATCGTTTTCACGATAAGCCTCCCTTCCCAATTCTTCATGGAATACTCTACTAACTGCTTCCCACAAATGGGTTCGATATTGAGAATTTCCTATTTTAATAAAAACAAAATTTAATATATTACAAAGTTATATAAAAAATAACCACTAATAAAAACAAAGTTTAAGAATACCTAAACTTGGATGTTGAGATTGTTGACACCAAGCCCTCGCCAATGCAAGTTCTTCAGCAACACGACCCATTTTTGTTGTTTTCGTTTGACGGTTTCAAGTGCTTTCTCCGCCTCGGTTTTTTTCTTATGACTTCTCTTTTTGATGGGTTTCGATGCGGAAGGACCATCGTTGGGTGGTTGAGTTTCGGGGTCGGTTTCGGTTTGTGAAAGGTCGATGGAAGTTGGTGAAATGTTGATGGGCGTTTGTGTAAACAGGGTAGGTATCGAATCCTCTGTGTGGGAAGTTAGTATACAAACGATTCTCAATATACGATGCATAACTCGCTTCAACGGGCATAGAAGAGTGTATGAAAAATGGACGAGGCATTGGACGATTGGGTGGTGGGCTAGGATTATTTTCTTGGAATGCATACGGGTTGTTCGGGTCATAATCACGGTTATGAGGATGCATTTTTTCGTTTTGAAGAAGGAGAATTGAAGATGATTATAGAAGATGTGGTTGAATGTGGTAAAAAATGTAAGAAAAATGTGAGTTTTATAGTGAAAAAATAATTTTTTTTAACATAGTCGTTGGCCAACGGCTAGTTTGGTTTGTCCATTGAGAGCCCGCCATGTCAGCTTGTCAAGACCGCCCCACGCCCGGCTTGAAACCCAAGCCCCAAGGGCCACGCCCCAACCCAAGCCCCATACTTCATAGTCTAAGAAAAATTGTGATGATGACATGTGACATTCCTTAGACCATGTGTGTGTATATGTGTATATATATATATACACATATATATATACACACACAAACATATATATGGGGAAAGATTTACTAAAAAGTGAATTTTGTCTAAATAGCTTAAGAAGAATTGTGATAATGACATGTGACATTCCTTAGACCATATGTTATAAAGCCCCTTGTGGGGCGTTATGCGACAAGTGACGAAAAGTGGAAGAGGGGGCTTTATGGGACTTTATATCACAATAGAGTATAGTGGTAAGGGGGTTATATAACCCCTTCAATTATACATACATATGTATGTATATATATGTGTGTGAGTTGGGAAGAATGGGTCACACCGTTATGTATTTCACGAGGATTGAAATTTTCTCACCCATAGCGTCGGCCGTAGTGGTGTAGTCGGGCGCTATGGGGTGCCATGGTCTTATTTCGCGCGACATACCGCCCCACTACGAGTGGCCTTATAAGTAGGAAAGAAGGGCATTTTGGTACTAAAAGATTTGGATTCTTATAAGGTTGCTCGGTGTGGGGGACGGCCCTGGCCCATCCAGCCACGGCGCCGGTCCCCGGCACCATTTCCTTAGGAGCGTCGTCGTCTTCAGCAGCTTGGGGAGGAGGTTCATGTCAGGCCTCCTTCTTCTCACACAAACATATAAATACAACATACACACACACACGCACACACATATATATAGCCCCATCCTCCATTTCCTTAGGGGCATCCTTCTTGGTTGTTGACATGACGCTGACGTAGAGGGGCATCCTCCAAAGACTTGCCCCCTCCCACACCAACACCAAGTAGCCTAATGTGAAGATGATATGTGTCACCCTCTTTGTTTTCTCAAGAAATACAGTAAAAAAATGCAGTACAAAAAAATCTAACACAAAAAATTCAATACAAAAAAATATAGCACAAAAAATTCTAGTCAAAATATAGCAAAAAAAAGTTCAACACAAAAAAAAATCTATTACAAAAAGCAAAAAAAAAAAATCTAACAAAAAAAGTTTTAAGACAAAAAATTCAGCACAAAAATGTTATACAACACATTTTTTTGTTTTTTATTTGTCATATTTATATAGCAATAATGTACTTAAACTAAAGATAAAAAACGCTCTATTTTATGGTGAAGTTTTTATGAAAAAATAAAAAGCTATGAAAGTTTAAAAAATGAGAGTAGAATATGCATGTGTCTTGCATGTGGAAAAAAAAGTCAATAAATATGATTTTTCCAAAGATATCTCACACTCCACTTTTTTCCTACATTTTTATTTTAACCAACGATTTGAAAAATTCAAAGATACCTTACACTCCTCAATTTGACAAGTGCAATGATGATTATAAAGAATTAAATTTGCATCTTATCACATTACATATCAACCACTCAAGTTTGGGTTGCAACCTAGGTTGCTCTACCAACCCATTTGTCAACTTAGACTCGGGTGTGATTCCCCGTCCCACCTCCACATAACCTCCACCTCACCACCTTCATCTTCCCCCATCAACATGAAATGATCTCCCCATCCATCTTCATCCATTCCTTCCAATAATATTAAGAGAGAGAGAGGGTCAACAGAGAGAGATAGAAAGGGGGTGTTCCCTGTCGGGGTCACCTGCCACATCATCTCCCCCGATTGCCTTTCCCGACCCATACCAACTAGTCTTAGGTTGGTGTGAATTTCTTTTTTTTTTTCAAACTTTTGTCTTATTGATGAATAACCCAATTCTAGGTCACCATTGAAAGTAGTCTAACATGAACTTTTCTAATCAGTTATCCAAATTGTTATTAAATATACAAGTCTTTTTTAAGCATTTATTTAACTAGTCCTAAAATCATTTGAAAAAGATTATACTTTAGAGAAAAAAAAGGTTATTAAAAGGATTTGATTAGAATCCAAAGCACATATAGAGAGTGTTAGGTGCAATGTTCTTGTTATTATGAAGGAACTATTGGGAGGGAGTAGAGTGGAAGTTAGCTACCATAATTAAACATAACATAATTTTAACCTTCTATTCATTCTTTTTTATGAAAACAAATACAACTTGCTATCTACATAATCATTTTTTTTCTTATTTTTAACATGCAAAATTAATTAATAATAAACACTTTACCTAACATAAATAAGTTTACTTTAAAATCATAAAATTTTACAAAATCCTTTATTAGAAAACTTGTATTATTATCTTAATCCAGATTTCGTAAGAGCAACTGCAATAGTGATCTGTCAACTCTCACGGATGTATATGAGCCTCTCGCGTTGGAGATGGTCTAGATCTAATTCTAGTTAAAACATAAATTATTAAGAAAGTTTACATAATTACTTCCATTGTGTCTATGTCCATGGAAAGTACATGAAGTAGACTTAGAACATAGACAAAAGAGACACACCACCCTTCTCATAAATGGTTTCAAAGTATGTCTTCAAGAAGAAGCATTCAAATTCTTGATCCATATTTTCACCTGAAAAATGCATAGAGTCTGCAACAGATTTGCTGACTCTTCACCAAACTCTAAAAAATCATAGGTTGAATGCATAATATTCCTGTAAGTATTTCAAGTTCATGGCATTATTCAAAGATTAAACTCATTTATTCATCACTGATTCTGTTTCCTGCAATTATTTAGAGTTTGATCAGAAAATGCAGCTGAAAATCCCAGAATTTTGCTAGAAGATCCTGTGAAGAGATTGCAGACAAAAGGATTGAAGGAGGTTCAACAATGGCAACAGCTTGGGATCACTTGGGGGAGATTGCAAATGTGGCTCAGCTATCAGGGATTGATGCGGTGCGGTTAATAGGGATGATCATACAAGCTGCTAGCACAGCGCGTTTGCACAAGAACAACTGCAAGCAATTTGCAATGCATTTGAGGTTAATTGGAAATCTTTTGGACCAACTGAAAATTAGTGAGCTAAAGAAGTATCCTGAAACACGGGAGCCATTGGAGCAGCTCGAGGATGCGTTGAGGAGGTCTTACATTTTGGTCAATTCGTGTCAAGTTCGTAGCTATTTGTACCTGCTTGCCATGGGGTGGACCATTGTTTACCAGTTCAGGAAGGCTCAAGATGAGATTGATCGGTATTTGAAGATCATCCCGCTCATCAGTCTCGTGAATAATGCTCGAGTTAGGGTACATTTCCTATAGCATTCTCAACTAGGGATGTCAATTGTGTCGGGTTAACTAGTTAAATTGATGAACCCCAACACGACCATATATTTAGTTGTGGCAAAACATTATCCCTAATCCGCACACAATTTAATTCGTGTTAACCCGAAAATAACCCGTGAAACAGGTTGGCATGTTTTAAACTGGTTAAACGGTTAACAGTGCTAATAAATCGCTTAAAAGGCCCAAAAAAAATCAACCTTATAAAAAAAATATTTTTTATTCTAATTTATAAACGGTTTGAACGCTAGACCTGTTTAATTAAACAAGTTGAATAGGTCAACCCATACACGAACCTTTTAATGAAACATGTTAAACAGGCCCTATTTATTCAAGGGTTTAAAAACGACAATTAAAACCTGATTATTTTCATGTCACGTCAAGAAAGGCCACCCCTATTCTCCACTAGAGGTGCACAAAAAGGTTTTTTAGAACCGGAACCGGGTAGGACCCGGGTCCGGTTTTGGTCAACAGTCAACAACCGGTTCCGGGTACGTTCGGGTTTTTTCCGGGTCTTGACCAGTTTGGCTGGTTTTTTTCGGGTTTTGGCCGGTTCGGGTCCGGATTTTGACCGGGTAGAGGTGGAACCGGTTCTGGTAGTTCCAGTTCGGTTCCTTTTTCTTTGGCCGGGTCTTGAACTGGTCTGTACCTGCTGTTCCGGTAGGGTAGGAACCAGTTCCGGGTCAGGTATTCAGGGTCGGGTCCGGAACCAGGTATTTTGTGCACCTCTATTCTCCACTACTCATCACAGCCCACGTGTAAGTGGATGGATTTGGATTACGGGTTGACAGTCGCCTAATGCTTATTTTAATGCATTTAACTTAGTACTGTAACAATATTGTTCTTCTAATCATGATTTGCACATTAGTTACTTAAAAAGTTAGAATGGACTAAAAGTGTATGCTAGTCAACCCGCTCGTACTATAAATGACCCGTTTCAACAATAGTCATAAGAGATTTATATAAAAATCTTCTAAGCAGGAAAGATTAGAGTATATAGAAATGGACCGGCACGAATACACATTGGATGATGAAGACAGAAAGGTGCAAGAAGTTATCATGAACCCTGACCCATTCAACACCGATGTTTCGGTTTTGAGGAGATCATTTTCTTATAGCTACCCAGACTTGCCTTTCAATGAGGTTATCAAGAAAGAAAATGAAAAACTTCATTTTGAACTACAAAGATCACAATCTTGCCTGGATGCTAGCCAGAGTGAAATAATTCAAAATTTTATGGAAATCGCGCACGTTTTTGCTTCCGATCATCAATGTGAGGATATGCCATATTATCCATATGCCAGCAGAAATCAAGTACATGAAAATAGTAATGATATGCAAATAGTTGTTCATTCAGCTTCATATTCTCAAGATCAGAATGATTATGATATGCCATATTATTCATATGTCAGCAGCAATCAAGAACATGAAAATAGTAATGGTATGCAAATAATTGTTCATTCGGATTCAAATTCTCAATTTGAGAGGGCTATACCGTATTATCCGTATGTCAGCAGCCAACAAGAAGATGAAAATAGAAATGATCTGCAAATGATTGTTCATTCAGCTTCAAATACACAATTTGAGAAGGCTATACCATATTATCCGTATGTCAGCAGCAATCAAGAACATGAAAAGAGTAACGATGCGCAAATAATTGTTCGTTCAGCTTCAAATTCTAAGTTTGCGAAGGCGATTCCATATTATCCAGATGTCAGCAGCAAACAAGAACGTGAAAACAGTAGTGATCTGCAAATAGGTGTTCGTTCAGCGTTAAGGTCGGTATTTATCTTATGCATACAAGAATCTAGTATATGTAGTACATGTTATGTATGTGTGATGTTTAACAGTACTTTTATGTGATGATATGGCAGAAGCACTTCTTCCACTTCTTCTAGACAAGATTTACTTTCTTCTAGAAGAATCCATCGACATGAAGAATGGCATTCGGGCCCACTTGGCTGTTGTTCCGAGCCGATGATGTGTATGTCCTACAAAATTTGTTTTATTTAAAAATAATAGAGTTATTAATAAAATGATTTAGGAAGTTTTATACATTAAAATCCACTTTGGACTAGCTCTGACCCATCCGACATGTTTCCTTTTAACCTAACTTCTTGATTTAACACATTCCACTCTCCGCAGACCCTACCAATAGCTTTGCTATTTGTGGGATTTACTTGTTGTTGATCTGGTAGAGATAAAACATACCCAATATTTTATATAAATACGGGTAAGTTTCATCATCTAAAACCAAATATCTGCTGCCAAAAATACTCTAAATCATTCTAAAGTTGTTAGCCATTTAAAAGCTTTATGTGAACTAACAAGTTGTACTTCTTTGTGTAGGCGTAAAAACCTTACTTTTCCCCTGTGGAACACTCTCAAAAATAGCTACTGCAGCCACAAACAGGCACATGAGTAAGATTCTGTATTTATCAATTCAATTTGGCACCTTAGATCTTCACTTTTCATTTGAATATAACTTTAATATGGTCTTCAACTCATTGGGATCATATGTGTTGATGAATAAGAGACCGTTCATTCCTGAAACATACAGTGAGAGAAATTTATTATTTCAATGTCGATGAGAGTACTTAATTCCTGAGGATAAAAGTTTAAACGACTTAGGAGATTTTAGGCATTAAAGTTGCCTTTTGACGGCTTTCAAGTTTCAACATCTTTGACCCGTTTAGATAGTTTTATATTTGACCCATTTGAGATCCGACACTACCCAAATAGACGAATTCAAAAGTAACGAAAATGCCAACTCTATAAGTTTATGTCATCATTTAACTAAGGGTGGACATTTTGCTATCTTTATTATTTTTCTATAATGCATTAGAAGCTCACACCAAAATCGGTGTTTGCATCAGCTTCTGCAGATGCCTGCAATGAGCTGTTGGCTTACTCTCTTATTGCATCATGCTGTTGCTATACTTGTTGTATCAGAATGAAGCTTCGGAATGCATTAAACATCAGGGTAATAATCTTTAAATAACAACCCGATTACCAATTAAATTTACTGAAATATTGCATTTATTTACATAAGTTAGTTGCATCTTCGTTCCTCGGTATCATTCCTTATTATAACCTACTTTGTTTCACAGGGAGGGTGGTGTAATGATTTCTTATTGCATTTTTGCTGCTGTTGTTGTGCCCTAGTCCAAGAATTACGCGAAATTGAGATACGAGGAATTCATGGTACGTCCTATATAGTTTCGAGAGCATGATTGTAAAAATCCCGACTAGCATTCAATTAATCGCTAAATGGTCAACGGCGGCCCTAGGCAGTCCTAATCGGCCAAAAATCGGCAGTTCCGGACAAATTGCGGCCAATTGCCGGCCATTTTCCAGTCAAACCATGTAAATATCGGCAATTAATCTTGTCTACTTAAAAAATGAGCCGATGAGGGGTTAAATCTTGTCTTGCTAAAAAAATGACATCTAAGAATGTGTGCGTATATATATAGAACTGAAGATTACATAAAAAAAATCCCAGTCCGCTTAATCCTGATTAATCTCTTTTAATCGCTAGTCCTTACCCCACCGGCCGACTAGTGCCTAGCAATTCTTACAATATTGTTTTCGAGCCCTCAAACGAAACCTATTCTATCCACAAGCTTTTAGTAATATGGTAGTGATATGTCATTACATGCGACTATCTCCACTATATAAAGAAAAAAAATTAAGGAAAAATCAAATTCGCTAGTAAATACTAGAAAAAAAGGCTTTCTACATATGCATCTAGGGTTGTAAACGAACAGAACGTTCAGCGAACAGTGCGTGAATCGTTTTCGGCGGGAAGTTCATTTATGTGTGTTCGATTAGCTTAACGAACGAACACGAACAAAGAATTTCGTTTGGTTAGCTTAGTGAACGAACACGAACAAAGGTCTCGTTCGTTCGATTGCGTTTGTGAACGTTTGGTAATATGTTCAGTTACGTTCGTTTGTGTTTGTTTGATTATATTAAAAAATAATAAATAATAAACCTTTTACCTAAACATATTGAAAACTTGAAACCATGTTTTTTTCTACGTTAGCTAAAATTTGGACATTTAAGACTTTTTTTTTTTGGATAATTATGTCAAAGTTAGTTAAACTTGATTCATCGTTTGATGGTTGTAGAAGACTTCTTGTGTTTTTATTTATCATTTTATGGTTGTATTTAACTACTTATGTCCAATGTTTAAGGTTAGCAATGTTATTATTTTTTATTTTCAAGTTCAATGTTCATTTACGTTCGTTTATGTTCGAGACCAATGTTCACGAACTGTTCATGAACAACTGAATTTTCTTAACGAACGAACACAAACAACTTATATTCGGTATGCGTTCGTGGACAGTTCGCGAACATGTTAATTTCCTTAACAAACAAACACGAACATGGCCTTGTCCGTGTTCGTTTGGTTCGGTTACAGCCCTGTATGCATCGACTAAAGCAACGATTTTTCTTTTTTTTTTTGCATAAACATAAATTATTTTCACTTGTAACCGATCATTTCGTGATCAATGTGGGTTGCGTATCACCATTTGCAGGTCCACTAAAGACAAAAACAAGCCCTCCTTCCTGCCAATACATGGAATCCTAATGACATATTCATTATGGAATTCTTTCATCTTCTCAACAACCCGGTTTGTGGTTTCGGATTATTTTGTTCTTGATTCTTTCATGCCTTACATTGGTTTGATGATGGTTAGCTGGTTTGTATTTGTGGATGATGAATTTGAAAATGTTTACAGTTGACCTAGTGAGCAACAAACAATTTTACTTGTTTAATATAGGATTATTCTACTTGACATGTACTTTAACTGTATGTAGGGAACTAAGAAATATCTTATTTTAATTTTAAGTTTTTAACCATTTTATTATTTGAAAACAAGAAAGTGAGAATAGCATTAAAAATTACGGTTGATTGCTTATGACTTAATAAGACCACATTGTCATTTTACTCATTCTAACACATGTCTTAACCATCTTTCTAAACAACTTCAGCACATGATATCACATTTCTATGGAGCATTTTGTCGAATGGGCATATTCCATATCACCGACTTTTGCAAGAATCTTAGATCAGGGTTTAAAGTGTTATAAATGGGCATCTTCGGGGATGACGACCCCCTATCTCTCTCTCTCATCGAGAAATATTTTAGTGTAAATTATGTTACATTCTGTTAAACTACCTTAATTAGGAAAAGGTCATCGGGGCTCGGTACCTCAAAAGTAGGGGTGTGCATGGGTCGATTTGGTTCGGTTTTTACTATTAACCATAACCGCTAGGTTCGGTTATGAGATTCCTTAACCATAACCATAACCATAACCAAACTTCGGCTATGGTTGTTCATTTCAGTTAATTAACCAAGCAAGTTTTGAAATAAATAAGGGAGTGCATTAGGGGCGTGACGTGGGATAACCAATACTGCACTTTTTGGTTAAACTACTAATGTGGGATTCCTTATAATAAGGTAACTCTCAACAAAAAAAAGTTATAATGATAACACCTTAGTTCATCAAATAAAAGGCATCTACTTCAAAATCACTCTATTAACATGCTTGTATCTTAGTAAAAAAACTTCTATATGGTTCACGTACAACATAAATCCATCATATAGACTTAATATCACAAGTTTGGTTAGGTTATGGTTATATCGGTTAACCAAAGCTTCATAACCATAACCATAACTAATTGGTCGGTTAATCAAAGTTTCATAACCATAACCATCGGTTATATCGGTGATCGGTTAATAGCGGTTCGGTATGTCGGTTATCGGTTATAGCGGTTAATTTGCTCACCCTTAGGCCAATAGGTTAGTTTCGCTTTTGCGACAACAGCGCCCACATGTTATGGACTGAAACCATCGCAAGGTATGGGACTTGTCCCACATTGGTTATATGGGTAACCAATATGGGGTTTATTTACTAAATAGGGCTCTCTCACCCACCAGACTAGTCTTTTGGATCGAGTTCTCTTGTTTGGTATATAACATTGGTATTCGAGCCAGAACTCGGAGTGATGGCCTGGAGAGAACCAGCTGTGACCAACGAGGCTCAGAGTGGTGGCCTAGGAAGAGCCTGTAGTGACTAACGAGGAGGTTAGCCCTTAAGGAGGATCGATTGTTATGGTCTGAAACCATTGCAATGTATAGGACTTGTCTCACATCAGTTGTATGGGCAAATGATGTGGGATTTATATACCAAATGGGCTCTCTAACCCACCAGACTCAAACCATTGCAAGATATCCCACATGTATGGGCAACTGATGTAAGATTTATATACCAAATGGACTCTCTCACCCAAGACTCATTTTTTGGGTTGAGTGGAATATTGCAATTAGGAGCCAACCAATATAGGAACTAAACCATTATTAAATTAATTTGATTTTAACAAAAAAAGAATAAAAATTTGTATTTGGGTTGTGTTCCTACTATACGTGTAAAAAACCGGTTTGTGAAAAAAACCGAACTGTTTTTTTTTAAACCAGTTTAATGGAAACTGATTTTGATTAGAACCGAACCAGTGGGTCGCAAACCACTTCCAGATATCAATTTAAAACCTGATTGAAAAATTGTTTTATAAAAATCGGATTGTGACTGTTGAAAAACTGGTCGGGTTAACCGGGAAAAAACCCGAAATCATTGCACTATTGAAGAGGTATGGTCCCAATTCCTTGCCTACATGGCAAGGACCACACCACTTTTCCATCCTACATGGCGTATACATCAGCAAGCGAATCCAGAAGCTTCTAGAAGCTTCTGGAATATGGCAAGGCGACACCAAAGATGCTCCCTCCGACCAAAGGACAAAACGTGTCACCATTCATCAAGCGCCATATAGGCCTGTAACAAATCAAGGAGCAGACCGACATCAGCGGTACGACGTTTCCAGCATGAGCAAATATAGGCGCGCCACGTGTACCACTACCCTGACCACAGCAGAGGAGACCAAGAGGATATTCCCCTTGGTCGGACAGCTGGCGTCCTATAACAGTTGGCAATGCTGCTCCTCCCTCTTTCACCATCCGGCTATAAATAGGACCCTTCATCATTCAGGTTGAATCATCTTACTCTCTATACTCTCACACTATACACACACTGTTTATTCCCCTCAGAATAGTACTTATTCTCACGCCGGAGCCTGGTTAAGAGGGAAAACCCCCATATTCCCCTCTTAACGAGACTAACGGTGTTGCTGTTTTGCAGGATCTTAGTTATTTCACGAGCAGAGAAGGAGATTGAACCCACAGAAGAGACAATCCCACAGATTAACCTTAGTGTTAGCCTGTGTTTCATCATTGGCGCCATCCGCTTTTCTTGCAAAACCACCCTCATCTCTTTTCTCTTCAAAAAATCTCTGAAATGGCTGAACCAAGCCCTTCTCCTCAGATGGACGAAGAAATCTCTTCCTTTGGACTCGTTTCGGACACTGCACACGTCCAAAGAGCCCAAGGGAACGAGACCATCCAAGAAGAACAAAGAAACAACGAGTTTCCTGATATCTTTGGAAGTGCATCCAGAGTGGTTAATCAAACCACAAACGGAGCTACTTTCCAGCCACACAGAATCATCAATCAAACAACAAATGCGGTCGTTTTCCAAACTCCAGGTGTAGTCAATCAAACACCTCCGGAAATACCCACACAAAACCGTGGGGCTGGTCCATCAACCCCACCGGTCCAGACACAGCTGAACTTTTCAGCACTTCTAGGGCTACCCGAAGGAAAAACTCTGGCTTCCTGGTACGCCGAACAAATGGCATCCTTAAATCTCGTCTACACATAGCTGAGCGCGCAACAAGCCTTGCTCCATGCACAAGCCAACCAATCTGTCTTTAATACTCCACAGCAAACGTCTCTGAGCACCCACATGACTCAGCAGGCCAACGCATGGAAACTGCGTCCAGAAAAAGGACCTGTGCCAACCATCAGAAAGCCAAGTGCGCATGACACGCGCGATACTTATGGTGAAACAGAAAGCAATTACGTACAACACTCCCACCCACAGAGAAGGCCGATACAAAGTCGTTTGGGCGCGCGTAACATGAACGCTGAATGGGATGATGAAGAAGACGACCCGACGTACAAAGGAGAAAGCACAGTATTCAGCAGATTACACCCAGAACATGAGGCATACAAACCTCCCAAGCGCGCAGGGTACAACCCAAAAGCAGAGCATGATTACACCTTGAGCTATCGTCCAGACGACATGGCCGAAAATTCAAAATTCATCAAAGAGATTGCAACAGCCGCTATCGACAAAACGAAACTGCCACACAACGTGGGCAAATACAACGGCTTGACAGATCCCGATGAGCATCTCCAAGTTTTAATGGCGCAGGAGCAACAGGTGGATGGAATTTACCAACTTGGTATCATCTCTTCGCTCAAACCTTTGTCGGCGCAGCGCACGTCTGGTTTGACAGCCTACCAGCAGGAAGGATCAAGTCATGGATCGACTTTTGAGACAAGTTCCTCGCGCACTTCTCCCAGCAGCTCAGGCACACCAGAGATCCAGCTGATTGCTTGAACATATGGAGAAAAGATCACGAAAGCGTAGATGACTTCATCACCAGATACAACAAAGAATGTTCGGAAATTGGAGATGTAGGTGAGAAGATGATGCGCGCGCATTTCATGAGGGCAGTAAAATGTGATGATCTGATCAAGCGATTAAAAGGCAGGGACGGAGGACCCAAAGATTGGGAAACCTTCATTGAGGCAGCAAAGACCATTGGGCAAACTGACAAACAGTTGACCGGTGATGATAACCGTCAGCGCGGGTACAACCATAACGACCGGCACAACAAGAAGGGCAAAGGCCAATCATGGAAAACATCCGGTTATAGAGAAAGAAGCCCTGTAAAAGAGGACGCGCGCCATACAATCAATCAGATCGCCCACCGAAAAGAAGTCAAAAGAGAAAACAGAGAAAAACAGTGGACACCCCTAACAAAGACCCCTTCCGAGGTCTTGTCAATTGAGAACCACCAGTTCAAACCACCTCTACAGATGCGAAACAAGAGGGGTCAAGACCCAAATCTTTTCTGTGAATTTCATAAAGACACAGGCCACTTAACGGACGACTGCTTCAGCCTAAGGCAGGAAATAGAAAGGGCCTTAAGAGATGGAAAGCTCACTCATCTGGTAAAAGGTGGAAAGCACGACTACCGCCAGATTCAAAGAAGAGAAGAAGGGCCAGACAACAAAAAACTCCGAAAATTAGAAACCCACATGGTTCAAGGGGGTCCACGAAGGCCAAGAAAGAATTACAACAAGCGCACACAAGATGACTCATGGCGCGAAAGACAAGTCGTTTTCCCTGTTGTAAGAGGAGGTCCAAGAGAAAGAAGACCCATAGTCATATCTGGGGTAATCGGTCATTATCAAACCGACTACATTTTCATTGATCCAGGGAGCACCGCGGACATCATATACGAACAATGTTTAAATCAATTCGACTAAGAAGACAAGGCGCGCTTAGAACCAGTTGATTACCCATTAACTGGTTTCTGCAATGAAGCCGTCTTTCCTCTCGGCCAGATATCATTCCCGGTGCTACACTCAGACGGAAGAAATTCAAGAACAGAAGAAGTCACGTTCATGGTGCTGCCCGCACATTCAAGACACGATATCCTTCTGGGAAGATAGTCCCAAGGAGATTTTAGTATGATTTGCTCTGGACCACATTCAGCTGTTGGATTCCCAACAGAAACAGGGATAGCAATAATATATGCAAGCAAAGAAGTCTTAGCAACGGAAGAAATCCGACCAGCAAAAGCAAGCAAACTAGCACCGTGCACAAAAGCCGAAAAATTGGTGTTAAACAGCGCATACCCAGAACAAACAGTTACCTTGGGCCCTGCAATGTCTGATCTCACGCGCGCGGCGCTAAAAGATGTAGGATCGGACTTCGACCTAAATGAGTCGTTCGGAAGAGCTCAAATCCGTTTCAGCGGCGGAAACAAAGAAACGGACGTATACACAGCTTGTATCACACTTTAATCCTCTTGTATATTAATATTACAGCGTTTACAGTAAGAGGAAATACCGACAGCACCTCGGTATCAATTCTGAACTCCGTTACAAATGAAATCAACAATGAACCTATTTATACTAGTTAGGAACCGCTCATAGTGACATGCCACAAAGGCGGTTCCAACAGTTACCGTAAAGGCGATTCCACCTGTTGACAAAAACACGGTTCCAACATTATCCAAAAAGGCGGTTCCACAATTTGTCATATAAGCGAACCCCATGTTGCCGTATCATCCTTTTGTCATCTTGTGAAGTTTGATTTCATTGGCCATTTAATAGGTGAATCCTCATTGGACCTCCATTTGGTCCAATCAACACAAGGCTTGAAATTGACATTTTGATTGATTAGAATAAGAATATAATCGGCCATATATTGATACATGACATCACTTGTGATGTCACTTTGGTGATGTCACTCGTGATGTCATGCCCGATCGGATCCGTAACAAGACCGAGACTCGACATTAGACGTAGTCGACAGATGACTGCACCAACAAAAGAGTTGTTGTTTGAAAACATGGATGTGTTCGCCTGGACACCAGCCGACATGGTGGGTGTTCCACGGCACATAGCAGAACACCGATTAAATGTCTCAGAAAGTGCAAAACCTGTGGTACATGCCAAACA
Organism: Helianthus annuus; assembly: GCF_002127325.2. Taxonomy (NCBI): domain Eukaryota; kingdom Viridiplantae; phylum Streptophyta; class Magnoliopsida; order Asterales; family Asteraceae; genus Helianthus; species Helianthus annuus. The sequence continues at coordinate 123,704,416 of NC_035441.2, forward strand.
CCACTTGGGAGACATAAAACACGACGCTATGCAAGAGCAAGTCATGGAACTGTTGAATGTTGGTATCATCAGAGAAGTCCGATACCAAACTTGGGTGGCGAGCCCTGTAATGGTACAGAAACCAAATGGCAGTTGGAGAATGTGTGTAGATTATAAGGATCTGAACAAGGCAAGCCAGCGCGACTGCTACGCCTTACCAGATATCGATGAGAAGATCGACTCTCTGGCAACATTCAGATGGAAATGTTTCCTTAACTGTTACAAGGGGTACCACCAGGTACAGATGGCCGTCCAAGACGAGGACAAAAACGCATTCCGCACGCCGACAGGGCTGTACTGCTACACCAAAATGCCTTTCGGTCTAAACAATGCAGGGGCGACCTATCAGAGACTGATGAATGAAACGTTCAGCGATGCCATCGGCAAATATATCGAGGTGTATATGGATGACTTGGTCATCATGAGCAAAGAGGAAAGTACGATGCTGGCGAATATTCAGAAGACGTCTGACACACTACGCGGAGTAAGCATCAAGCTAAACCCAGCGAAATGTTCTTTCGGCATGGAAGAAGGAAAGTTCCTGCGTTTCATTGTCACGAAGGATGGTTTTAAAGTAAACCCCGAAAAGGTGCAAGCAATCGAGAGAATGCCTTCATCATCCACTATCAAAGAGATGCAGAAATTGGCAGGACGGTTGGCAGCACTCAAGGGCTTCCTAGCCAATCACGCAGCTAAATCCTTCCCGTTTATCAAGACACTCCGCAATTGCATGAAGAAAAGCCAATTTCAGTGGACTCCGGATACCGAGAGCGCATTCCGAGAGATGAAAGATTGTCTCATACGACTGCCAACATTGACGGCGCCAGTGAAAGGAGAACCCCTGGTATTATATCTGTCAGCATCTGATAAAGCAGTTGGAGCAGATCTACTCGTCGATCTCCAAGGTGTTCAAACACCAGTTTACTGTGTGTCTCGTACTCTGAACGATCCAGAAACTCGGTACGCCATAATGGAAAAACTAGTGCTAGCACTAATCCATGCATCAAGACGGTTGCGCAGGTACTTTGCCAACCACGTCATTCACGTATTAACAAATTACAACATTGGCAACATCCTTGCAAGGCCCGAGATTTCTGGAAGATTAGAAAAATGGGCGATAGAACTGGGAGGCCATAATGTGATTTTCAGGCCGAGACCAGCAATCAAGGGCCAGGTGTTGGCTGATTTCATGACAGAAGTTCCTGATGTCAAGGATCGGGAGTGTAAGGCAATGGAGAAAGCTGAAAGACAACAAACAGAAGAACCATGGCTACTATACACAGACGGCGCGTCTAATGAAGATGGCGCAGGCGCGGGACTTAGGCTGGTAAGTCCAGACAAACACGAATTCACGTACGCCATCAGGCTAGACTTCAAAAGCACGAATAATGAATCTGAATACGAAGCTTTTCTCGCCGGTCTGAGATTGGCAATCAAGATGGGAGTCAGAAACATTGAGGCGCATGTAAACTCCATGTTAGTGGCCGGACAAATCAATAGGCAGTACGACGCCAAAGGAGACGTGATGGCGCTCTACTTGAATCAAGCAAAAACATTGTTGCAAAACTTCTATTCCTACAAGGTGCACCACATCAACCGGAGCGAGAACAAACCGGCAGACGCATTAAGTAAACTCGCATCCACAAGCTCCAGCACCTAGCCAAGGATGTGCGCATTGAAGTTTTGAGCAACCCATCGGTACCACTAAGAGAAGTAAGCGTTATTCAATTGGGAACAACATCATGGATGACTCCGATAATCATGTATCTTCAATCTGGGATACTGCCGGAGAACAAAGCCGAAACAAGAAAAGTTCAATACAAGGCCGAGCACTACCAGATGGTTGATGGAATCCTGTACCGAAAATCATACCTCGGGCCATTGTTGAGATGTGTCGACCCAGAAGACGCGAACTACTTGATCGGAGAAGTGCATGAGGGAATCTGTGGCATACATGCCGGACCGAGAATGGTGGTAGCAAAGGTGATGAATGCCGGGTACTACTGGCCCAGAATGCACCTAGACGCAGTAAAGGCTTTGAGAAAATGCAGCGGGTGCCAGAGACACGCTCCCAAGACGATGCGCCCCAAGAATGAATTAGTCCCCGTAACAACGGCATGGCCTTTCCAACAATGGGGAATAGATATGGTGGGCCCCTTTCCTGAAGCCCCAGGTGCAGTGAAATTCATCATAGTCGCGGTGGATTATTTCACAAAATGGGTAGAGGCGAAGGCACTGGCGTCAGCCACATCTACTGTGGTACGGCGTTTCATCTGGGAACAGATAATCTGCAGATTCGGGCTGCCCCTGAGAATCATCACCGATAACGGGACGAATTTTGCTGCAGAAGATCTCCAACGATGGTTCAAAGAGTTACACATAGAGCATACGTTCTCCTCGGTTGCGCATCCGCACGGGAATGGTCAAGTAGAAGCCGTTAACAAAAGCATTGTCAACGGCATCAAAGCACGACTGGGAGAGCAAAGAAGAGGCTGGGTTGACGAATTGCCAAGCATATTATGGGCCCATAGGACGATGCCCAAAACAAGCAACAGGAAGACACCGTTCAGCTTAGACTATGGGTCAGAGGCTGTGATACCAGCGGAGATCGGGCTGCCATCACCAAGAATGCTCGCCATGAACATGATAAACAGTGAAGAAGAAAGGAGGTTAGATCTCGACCTCCTAGAAGAAATGAGAGAGCTGGAGAAGTATTACAACTCCAAAGTCCGAATCTGCACCTTTAACCCGGGAGATTACGTCTTGAGAGACAATGAGGCATCCAACGCCGAAAAGCCCGAAAAATTAGCTCTCAAGTGGGAGGGTCCTTATGTTGTAGATGTAGTACTCGGAAAAGGGGCATATAAGCTACGCACCCTGGACAACAAAGAGATTCCACGAACCTGGAACGCCCAGCAATTAAGGAAGTGCTATATGTAAACAATCGAAGTTCCATATGTACTTGCAACGACCGCGTTGCCAACACATTTAATAGTAATACAAGAAGTGTTTGGCTATTTCTATCTCATGTGAATTTTTTTTGTCACAACTGCATATATTACTTTGGGCATACACGAAAACATCAATGGCTCGACCTTAGGAAACGTTGTAGACCTCCAAGGCACATCACAATCAAGTGCACAGCCGGGCCAAAAACACAACCAAAGCCTACAAAACGCCAAATAAAAACTTCGTGCCCACATAAACATGAAAACATCGATAACATGGTAAATAAACATTGTAAGACCCCCAAAGCTGAATACAGCTGGGTCCACACAATAACCTGTAAATCGATCACTGCGTATTCACGAACCAACCTGCGCACATAAACGACAGAATAAACGTTGTAACTAACACAACACAACACAACACAACCTGTCAGCGCCATCATTCATTCATGATAAACGATAAACGAAATTCACAGGAAACTAAAGCACATGTCAAGCATTAAATATGTCAACAAAAACAAAACATGTTGTAGATATGACAGTCATAGATAAATTGTCCATGAAACATGAAGTTAAATTGTTCACGAAATTGTCAAGTTGGTTACAGGGCTATCGAAGCCCATACACGGCATGCAAGCCGAATTTCTTCACTCCGGATGACTAGTACCAGCGCCTCCAGTCACGCGATCTTCATCTCCAAGAGCCTTCTTCAATAAGGCAACGCCATCAGGTTTCTGAGACAATTTCTGGGCAGCCTTAACAACACCAAACTCCAAAGACGCAAACTCTTGTCGTTTTGCGGCATAAGCAGCACCACAATCCTCTTTGTAAAACTCGAAATGATAGTCTTTCTCATTGTTAACAGCTGCAGCCCTACCCTCACTATAACCATTCTTCCGACCGCTATTGTATCCCGCTTGACCCAACTCAAACATATAGTTGGCAAGCTCATGAGATTTCACTATATGATAAGCAATCTGCGAGAGGCACACAGCAACATAAGAAGAGTAATTAAAACAAACCGAAAGCAAACATAAACAAAGGAAGTTACCAGGGGCACCGCGCGCGATAGCAACCACTTGCAATCGACGGATATCTCCTCAGTAAGAAGTTCGAAAGCCTTGCACTCAGCAATCTTTTTCTCAACAAACTCTTCCAACGCAGCTATACGCTTAACATACTCTTCTTCCTTTTTCTCAAACGCAACGCGCGCTTGCTCAGCTTCCTCGCTAATTTTCTTCTTTTCACCAGATAACCTGACAATAGCATCACGCTGAGATTGCATTTCTGCATTAGTGCGTTAGCAAGCAGTTTCCCAATCCTTTTGCTTTTGGGTATTCATTTGCTTCTCCTGCGCAAGTTTTTGCTCAGCATTTGAAACCCTCCACAATAAACCCTTCTTCTCAGCGTTAAACGTTTCCCTCTCCTTAGCAAACGCCTTCTACTCATTTTCAAACTCAAGTGTCTCCTCCCCTATCAGTCTCCACTCCCGAACAATCTCTTGAGAGGTGGCAAAATAATTAACTCCAGCACGAACATGATCATCTAGTAGGTCAAACCGGTTGCGCTTTTTCTGAAATAGCCTCTCAGTAGGGGGGAGAGACAAAGAGAAGAATTCATGGCAGTTATCAAGATCATTCATACGGGAACCCTGGGTCAGATTCCAGCGAGGAGTATGTGGCAAATCGTCACACGCTGGGTTATGGGTATCCCAAGAACCGGCACGAACGTTTTCAAACTCTGGACTCCGAACCACACCTGAAGTAGCACCACCGCCACCGCCTGGTGGACGCTTGGTATAAATGGTCTGACGTTGTGTAGCCTCGCTGGACTTCGCTTCTGTGTCAATGCCTTTGTTTCGATCGTCTCCACCAGCGCCACCTGCAACATGACCGCCAGCACCACCTGCATCATCACCACCACCTTCACCAACATGCTCAGCATTTACACCATCTTGTTTTTTCTTCTCACCCAGATCATCACGGGGAGGAGACAACTCGATTGTCCTAGACGGTGGAGAGGCAGGAGGAGTGATCTTCGAAATATCAATCTTGCGCGGCGCCTTGCTCGACTTGACACCTGCTATGAGACAACAATAATACTAAAAAACAACCTGAAAGCCAAATAACAAGAGCTACAATTACAAAGCCTTTACCTGTAGGAGCAGAAGCAGCGTATATTTCCTCCAAAAGATTACCACGATTTCCACTAAAGACACCCATGTCAATTTCAGACTCCGAGGGTGCAGGAGGAGCTTCCTTCTGGAGCTTGGCCCTTTTCGAGGCAAGCATAGCAGCAGCCTGCTCATCAAGTTTCCGCTTCTTATCCTCAAGAGCTTTCTTCCTCATCATCTTCGTCAAAGTAGCACTGTCATCAGGATCAGACCCACGATGTTTCTCTCCGGCCCCTAAACCAGACAATGTATCAGAAACGACAACGTAATCTAGGACAGGAAGAGTAGAGGGTCGCTTACGAGGAGTCTCAGTGGCTTTTTCCTCAGCCCTCTTCTCCTTCCTCTCTGGCTTGCCAGCCTTTGTTTTTTTCCTTGTTTCCAACTGATCAGCAGTCTCAACCGGGATTTCCACATCATCATCAACGGGTTCATTAACAGGCTCATGTGCAGCCCCTGCGCCAGACCTGCACGCGGGGAATGAGAAGTTAACCCTTCAAGAGATCTGTCAGACCCCCCACTCGAGAGAACAATAACTTCCTCTCGAGTAGGGTCAATAGCATCATCAACATCATCTTTAACATCGTCACCTAAAACAACGTTGGCATAAGCAGCAAAACTCTCATTTGAAGGATGCAAGAAACGGTGGTGAATTTGATCCAACCATGTCGGTTTCCCAACCTCCTGAATCGCCTCAACCATGGCACCACCGGCCTTCGGATCCAGAACATTCAACAAGCTGTACTCAACTGCGAAAAACAAGGAGATGAGGAATAATAATAAAAAAAGAGACAAAAAACTATGAAACATTACATACGTTTGCCTTGATACCCATAAACAGGAACACCCAGAGGGTTCTTTGGGAACCACCGCAAACTCATACCAGCACCAACCAAAGCCCTCTCCTCCACCTGAGAAATAGCAGTAGCTTTGTGCGTCACCTTCTTGTACCACTCCTGTTTCGCAAAATCCACCGATACGTCTATCTTCGGGATCCCTTCACTCACTGACCGATAGTGCATATCCACTGGGATAACACCACGGCGAATGTAGAAAAACTTTTGTTTCCAATCATGCAGGCTTTTCAGAGGAGTGGAACAACAGGGGATAACACCACCTGTCCGGGAGTTAAAAGAGTAAAAACCACTGGTGTAAGTCACAGTGTAGAAAACGTTAAACATTTCAAAAGTTGGCTCAACACGGTTGGCTCTGCAGACAAACTCAAAATGGGTAACACGGGGAAGCCCAATCGCGTTGATTTGAGAGATATGGAGCCCATAATTCCTCAACACCTCAGCAGTAAACTTGGTCATCGGGAGTGTGAAGTTCCCCTCTCGGAAAAAAGCAGCATACAATGTAATGTAACCAGGAGGTGCATCCATGGCGGTAGAACCTGGAGTTGGGAACTGGGCACCCCACTCAAGAAGGAAACCCATCTCCGTCACCAAGTTTTGAAACTCTTCCTCTTTCCAACCTATCGTCTCCTGATCAGGACCTGGAGCATTCTTACCCTTGTTCCTCCTTTTCTTCGATGAAGGACTCGCTCCAGACATATTGAAAGAAGATAAGAAAGATAATATGAATGAACTCAAGAAAAAAGGGGAAGCAAGATAAAGAAATAGGAGAGAAAACCGGAGTTCAAATTTTGAAAAGTGAAGGAAGTGAAGAAAACCGCCATATATTTATACCCATCGCATTAACGCGAGGGGTAGTGGGTCGTCAGGAATTCAGAAGGTCATCCAATGGGGAAGAAACATGTCAGCAGAGAGAGAAACCGTCACCTCTTTTTTCGGGAGCGTGGGCGGCAGACGCCTGACACCATGACGGAAAGTAACTGACATCACTGAAAAGGCGCCTGTTCACCTACGATAAGACAGGGACATCAGACAGTCACATCAGTTGTCTTTACCCCAAGCCAAGTGTCACGACCCCCGACCCCATCCTGGCCGGAATCGGAAGCCGTGAGCAGTTCAGTGGTACCGGTGATTATTTTTTTGAAAAACATTGCAGCGGAAATTTCATCAGGACCGTGAGTTAGGAAAAATATCAGAGTTTAGAAACACCGGATTTTATTTAAATAGATGGAATAAATTCCATTGTTACAAAGGTAGCTTTGAACAATATTTCTTAATTTGATTTAATTAATAAAATAAGCCACTTCTTGTAGTCTTTTAGTGCCGGATCCAATCCTTACTCCAATCTACTGTAATTACCTGAAACGTGTTTTTAAAAAGGTTTTGTCAGCGGGAAATACTGAGTGAATCATTCATTTTACTGAAAAGACACATTTATTATAATACACAGTGTTAAGATCTTTTACGCATGTTTCTGATATCAACCAACTACCCACAATATTTGTCACTCGACCGGATCTGTGACAGTGGTCATATCACCATTGGCTGCCCCAATGAATGACGTAAATCAATTAAAATTAGGTTCGCCCACCTAAAATGATTTAAACTGTAGTAATGTGCACAATACCCCACATACTGGCTGTAATTTGGTGATTACATCAACTTAATCACTGTAATTATAATTCTGAAAATAATTTGGAGTATTGTAAAACAATTGATAAAAAGAGAGAATGACTCACAAACTGTGAGAAAAGAGTTTATAAAAGGGGAATGACTCACATTATAATCATGCAGATTCATACGGCCAAAGTTTAATCTTACAGATAAGCCTTGATATATTGCAGATTTACACAGGCAGAGCTTAGCCTATTGATTTAGCCTTATAACCTAGTGCATACGAACTAGGTAGGTAACTTAATACAACAATTACGATAACTCACGAGATCAAATTCTCACAACGAACGACAAAGTGCGATACTTAAACATCCATCGATTTAACGACGAATGACAAAGTACGATACTTAAACATCCATCGAATTAACGACGAACGACAAAGTATAACCCTAATGTGGGCGGCACTTAAACATCCATTGGATATATTGATCTCGGAAAATGAATCGTAATAGCGATCGAGTTAATACCCTGTATCGTAGCAGCATCCCCTCTACTAATTAGTGATTTTGTAGTAATCGAACTATAACTCAGCGTAGAATTGGAATTTCTACGTCGTTTCAACTTCCAGATTCAAGTCCCAAGGCCCTCTATTTATACTGAAAATTTGCATCTCCCGCGTGTCGCGGAAGAATTCGGGGAACCTCCCGCGTATCGCCTGGGATGTCATTTTTAGGGTAGGGTAGGTACGTGTCCAACTAGCCTTGCTGAGTCGACAGTTTCGATAAATTCAAATTTTACAGCGAGTTATTTAGATAATCGTTAGCTAGGGTTTTACCCCCCTGAGTTTTAGGGGCCCTGATCCTGATTCCGATTCTTCTAAAAATTTTAGGGTTTATGCCAAATTACTTGGGTGTCTCAATTAGGGTTTCCTATAGGTTAAATAAGATAATAATTTATAGTTTCGGGTGAGGGTTGTTACATCCTTCCCACCTTAAGAAAAATCTCGTCCTCGAGATTTACTGAAACTAGATGAGGATCTTTTTGTTTCATTTCTGATTCCAGTTCTTAAGTGTATTCTGGTCCTTTCTTTGAATCCCACTTGACTTTGACCAATACTAGGCGTTTGTGTTTGAGAAATTTCATCCTTCGATCTTTCATCTGAAGGGGTTTGTCAACAAAGTTTAACTTTTCATTTACCTCTACATCTTGAAGAGGTACTACCAGAGATTAAACATTTCTTGAGATTGGAGACATGAAATACGTCATGTACTCCGGCTAATTCTTCTGGTAGTTGTAAACGATAGGCAACTGGTCCTATGCGTTGAATTACTGGAAATGGTCCTATGTACTTTTGGACTCAGTTTTTCTTTCTTACCGAATCGTACTATTCCTTTCCAAGGAGAAACTTTCAGAAGTACTTTGTCTCCGACTTGAAACTTTAATGGCTTGCAGTGATTGTCCGCATAGCTTTTCTGGCGATCTCGAGCCATTTTCAGTCTTTCCTTGATTTGAGTTATTTTGTTAGGGGTTTCTTGTACAATCTTAGGATCTGATAATTAACTTTCTCCTATTTCTGCTTCAATAAACTGGAGTTTTGCACTTGCGTCCGTACAGTGCTTCGAATGGGATAGTTTCGATACTTTTATAGGAGAATTTAATTAAGGGTAAGTGGTTATCCTACTTGAATGGTTATCACACATGCTCGCAGCATGTCTTCCAAGGTTTGAATGGTTCTTTCACTTTGTCCGTCTGTTTAGGGATGATAAGCTGTACTTAAATTTAGTCGTGTTCTCATTGCTATTTGGAAACTTGTCCAGAAATGAGAAATGAAACGACTATCTCTGTCCGATACAATGGAGAGTGGAACTCCATGTAAGGATACTATTTCATCTATGTACAACTTGGTTAACCTTTCCATGCTAAAGGTTTCTTTCATAGTTAGAAGATGAGCTGATTTGGGTAAATCGATCCATGATTACTCAAATCGCATTATTACCTTTTCTGGTTTTGGGGTAACTTAGTAACAAAATCCATTGTTAAAAGTTCCTATTTCCATATAGGCATTTCTAATTGTTGGAGTAATCCTGAAGGTTTCTAGTGCTCTGCCTTAACTTGTGAACAAGTAAGACACTTAGATACATGACTGGCTATATCCATTTTTCATTCCTATCCACCAAAAGTTATTTCTTAAATCTTGGTACATCTTATTGTTACCTGGGTACATGGTATACCTAGATCTATGGGATTTCTCTAGAATCTTACTTCTTAATTTTCCCTCCTTAGGTACCCAATTGTTTTCTTAGGGAATCTCCAAATTCTATCACTTCTTCGTTTTAATTCGTTGGCTTGTCCTTTCATTCCTTCAGCATCGTCTTTGATTGCTGTTTCTTGAACTTTCTTTAGTTGCTCCATTAAATCTAACCGTAGATCTAATCTAAGAGCATGGACTCGCTTTTGCTTTTCATGATACTTACAACTTAAAGCATCTGTAACTACATTTGCTTTTCTTCGTGATACTGGATATCACAGTCGTACTCATTTAGGATTTCCATCCATCTTCTTTGTCTCATGTTTAGTTCTTTTTGCCCAAATGCGTACCTTAAGTTTTTTGTGATCTGTATCTACAGATAATGTCTCCAAATCTTGAGGGCAAAATTATAGTTCCTAATTTTAAATCATGAGTTGTATAATTTTCCTCGTGCTTTTTCTAGTGCCTGGAGGCATACGCAATTACCTTTTTGCGTTGCATCAACACACATTCTACTCCTAATTTTGAAGCATCATAATATACTTCAAAATCTTCAGTTCCTTCTGGCAATGCTAAAATTGAAGCACTTGTTAACCTTTGATTTAATATCTTAAGAGCTTCTTCTTGTCTAGGTCCCCACTCAAACTTTAACTGTTTTACAGGTTAGCTTAATTAAGGGTTTAGTTATCTTAGAAAAAAAAATCTTTAATAAATTGTCTATAGTATCCAGCTAAACCTAGAAAACTTCGAACTTTTATGGCTGTTTGCGGAACCCTCTATTTAGTAATTTGTTTCTATTTTAGAAGGATTTACATGGATACCTTCGTGATTTTCAAGATGACCTAAGAATTGTACTTCCTGTAGCCAGAATTCATACTTCGAGAATTTGGCGTACAACTTCTCTTTTCTTAACAAAGTTAAGAGTGCATGCAAATGCTCACAATGTTCTGTTGGAATAAGTATGCTAACATAATTTATATACATTAAATGGTTATTATTATGGTTGGATATTGATTAGTGCTGCCTTGTTTAAGCATAGGTGATCAGTCCATGCCTAACTAAGGCTAGGCTATTCAATATCTGCTCCTGACAATAACCAGAGTATTTGAAATACTGATATATTATCATAAACTTAAATCGGAATAGGAGGTGAATTTGTGTATCATTATCTGAGTATATGATTGTTTTAAGATTTCTTATATAGAATAAATTAATAAGGCAATTTAATATAAATAATTTTAAATAAATAAATAATTAAATCTGAGATTAGCGAAATCTTCAGATTTTGTGGAAATGTCACCAGAAGGTGATCGTGATCAAAGAAACATTTTAGTGAAGTCGAAGGCCAAAAACATGTTATAGTTCAAGAGAATCAAAGTGCTTATTGGGATTATTTTGGATTTGAATATGATGGCTTAAAATATCATATGGGACCTGGAATTGAATACAAATTGCGAACAATTTAACTGGGTTTGAACAAAACGAGTTGTAATAAGGAAGTTCGGACATCATTACAACAGAAACCATGGAAAATCGAGTTTTTCAAGAAATTGATTTGATATTAAAGAGTCATCGCTTTGTAAAATGAGGTTTTACTATGCAAAGATTAATTATAGCGAAATGATATTTGAACTTTTGATAAAACAACAATTGGTATAATGTCTTCCTATGGTCTTCCTAATTTGAATGAACCATAAGTACAATGAACGTGTGGATTTACCAAGAAGTGTAAAAATTATCTACTATGAACGAAATCCTCATGGTATGATGCCTATTAGAAGGAGTAAAGACACGAGAGTTAACTTACTATAGGCAGAAGTCAGAATTTCAATAATATAAAAACTTTACTTGGAATTCCGTGTGATAACTAGTGTGACGTTATTATGGAATGTCGAAAATAAAATAAAATAGAGAATTTACAAAGGTATGTGATTCCTTTTTGCAGTGTGATGATGGTTAAACTGTGCACCGATGTTTGTGAAATCTCGTTACAATGTACCTTAGCGAGATTTGTATTGTTTGTAGAATCGTGTGGCAAGAGTGTTTCTTTCTAATTAGTCGTTTTTCTACTGGCTGTCATAGTGCCCAATTTATAATTTCCAAAGGTCTTGCCTTGGAAGTCGTGTGTGATAAACTTCGACGTTTGTGGACATATAATTTAATAAGTTTCATGTGCTTTCTTGTGCATTAGCACAACTTTATTTGCGTAAATCGTATATGGTAATTCTTTTAGAATTTCTTTTATTCTTAATGATGTCCCAACTTAATGGGTTTCCATTGTCAAACGAGCTACGGGACAATTGATCAAACGGAATAATGTTTGATATCGGAAAAGAGATTCCTGATAAAGAAATCTAGACACAGATGCTAGTGCTTTATTTCAAATTGTCAATCCTTATGGTTTTTAGATTTCCTTATAGATATACCTATCTATATAATCACATATTTCACATGCTGAAATAAACATACCATTTATCAGGTCAACGTATTAACAAAGTCATATTTCCAAAAACTAATCAAATATCTGGTCATAATGCTATTTTAGGGAAATCTTGTCACTTGTTTGACATATTATACACCCCGTCTTACCCGGTTCGCGCCGGAGAGGTAATCTCAGTATATTCGGACAAACTGGAGAGTCTGCTACTCTATATCCAGTTTTGCCGGAAAAAATTTTTTTCTATTTCCCATAAATAGTATCTTTTCAAGATTTTTTTAAAAGTGCCTCTTTTATTAGGACTTTTATCCAGAATCAAGGAAATTTGTATTTCCCTAACATATCTTATTCCCGACCAAATAATATCAATAAGCAAGAAGCAATTACGTGCTATTGCCTGCTAATCGTCATTTTTATGGAATACCAATATCCATTACATTGTACTTATATAAGTAATTTACCTTTAAAGTTTATTTAAGGCAAAATTCTTAAATTCAAGTCTAAATATCATCCGGAGTGCTATCAGATAAGATTAAGCTTCAAATTTTCCGTTTAAACTTAGGTATTATTATAACACCTAATTGTGTAAACAAGTGGCTTAGCTTATACTAAGGCATCTTTTCTTATGTTCAAGTCTAAATGTTATCAGATGTGCTACCTGTTAATAGCAATCTCCTAACTCTTTTATTTAAGCTTAAGTATCATTATCATAACACTTATAGGCTTAAAGCAGTGGCTTAGCTCTGATACCACCTTCTGTCACGACCCCCGACCCCATCCTGGCCGGAATCGGAAGCCGTGAGCAGTTCAGTGGTACCGGTGATTATTTTTTTGAAAAACATTGCAGCGGAAATTTCATCAAGACCGTGAGTTAGGAAAAATATCAGAGTTTAGAAACACCGGATTTTATTTAAATAGATGGAATAAATTCCATTGTTACAAAGGTAGCTTTTAACAATATTTCTTAATTTGATTTAATTAATAAAATAAGCCACTTCTTGTAGTCTTTTAGTGCCGGATCCAATCCTTACTCCAATCTACTGTAATTACCTGAAACGTGTTTTTAAAAAGGTTTTGTCAGCGGGAAATACTGAGTGAATCATTCATTTTACTGAAAAGACACATTTATTATAATACACAGTGTTAAGATCTTTTACGCATGTTTCTGATATCAACCAACTACCCACAATATTTGTCACTCGACCGGATCTGTGACAGTGGTCATATCACCATTGGCTGCCCCAATGAATGACGTAAATCAATTAAAATTAGGTTCGCCCACCTAAAATGATTTAAACTGTAGTAATGTGCACAATACCCCACATACTGGCTGTAATTTGGTGATTACATCAACTTAATCACTGTAATTATAATTCTGAAAATAATTTGGAGTATTGTAAAACAATTGATAAAAAGAGAGAATGACTCACAAACTGTGAGAAAAGAGTTTATAAAAGGGGAATGACTCACATTATAATCATGAAGATTCATACGGCCAAAGTTTAATCTTACAGATAAGCCTTGATATATTGCAGATTTACACAGGCAGAGCTTAGCCTATTGATTTAGCCTTATAACCTAGTGCATACGAACTAGGTAGGTAACTTAATACAACAATTACGATAACTCACGAGATCAAATTCTCACAACGAACGACAAAGTGCGATACTTAAACATCCATCGATTTAACGACGAACGACAAAGTACGATACTTAAACATCCATCGAATTAACGACGAACGACAAAGTATAACCCTAATGTGGGCGGCACTTAAACATCCATTGGATATATTGATCTCGGAAAATGAATCGTAATAGCGATCGAGTTAATACCCTGTATCGTAGCAGCATCCCCTCTACTAATTAGTGATTTTGTAGTAATCGAACTATAACTCAGCGTAGAATTGGAATTTCTACGTCGTTTCAACTTCCAGATTCAAGTCCCAAGGCCCTCTATTTATACTGAAAATTTGCATCTCCCGCGTGTCGCGGAAGAATTCGGGGAACCTCCCGCGTATCGCCTGGGATGTCATTTTTAGGGTAGGGTAGGTACGTGTCCAACTAGCCTTGCTGAGTCGACAGTTTCGATAAATTCAAATTTTACAGCGAGTTATTTAGATAATCGTTAGCTAGGGTTTTACCCCCCTGAGTTTTAGGGGCCCTGATCCTGATTCCGATTGTTCTAAAAATTTTAGGGTTTATGCCAAATTACTTGGGTGTCTCAATTAGGGTTTCCTATAGGTTAAATAAGATAATAATTTATAGTTTCGGGTGAGGGTTGTTACACCAAGAAACTTCCTTCAGAAGAAAACATCAACATGCCATGCGTCGTGCGTCCAGTTGGCTCAACCTTGCAAAAGTTACCAGCACGCCATGCGCCATGCGTCCAGTTGGCTCAACTTTGCAAAGTTACCAACAAACCATGCGCCGTGCGCCCAGTTGGCTCAACCTTGCAAATGTTACCAGCACGCCATACGCCATGCGTCCAGTTGGCTCAACTTTGCAAAGTTACCAACAAACCATGCGCCGTGCGTCCAGTTGGCTCAACCTTGCAAAAGTTACCAGCACGCCATGCGCCATGCGTCCAGTTGGATCAACTTTGCGAAGTTACCTACACGCCAAGCACCGTGCGTCCAGTTGGCTCAACTTTGCAAAGTTACCAACAAACCATGCGCCGTGCGTCCAGTTGTTTCAACTTCGCAAAGTTACCAACAAGTCATGCGTCGTGCGTCCAGTTGGCTCAACTTTACAAGGTTACCAACACGCCACGCGCAATGATACCATTACGATGAACCGCCCAAGATAAGCAACACGCATCAAACAAAAACCACTTACTTAAAAGTCCAGAATCCCTCCTAGACGATCAACTCAACTAGAAGGCACACTGGACTAGGGGGACTTGAAGAGGTATGGTCCCAATTCCTTGCCTACATGGCAAGGACCACACCACTTTTCCATCCTACATGGCGTATACATCAGCAAGCGAATCCAGAAGCTTCTAGAAGCTTCTGGAATATGGCAAGGCGGCACCAAAGATGCTCCCTCTGACCAAAGGACAAAACGTGTCACCATTCATCAAGCGCCTTGTAGGCCTGTAACAAATCAAGGAGCAGACCGACATCAGCAGTACGACGTTTCCAGCATGAGCAAATATAGGTGTGCCACGTGTACCACTACCCTGACCACAGCAGAGGAGACCAAGAGGATATTCCCCTTGGTCGGACAGCTGGCGCCCTATAACATCTGGCAATGCTGCTCCTCCCTCTTTCACCATCCGGCTATAAATAGGACCCTTCATCGTTCAGGTTGAATCATCTTACTCTCTCTACTCTCACACTATACACACACTGTTTATTCCCCTCAGAACAGTACTTATTCTCACGCCGGAGCCTGGTTAAGAGGGAAACCCCCATATTCCCCTCTTAACGAGACTAACGGTGTTGCTGTTTTGCAGGATCTTAGTCATTTCACAAGCAGAGAAGGAGATTGAACCCACAGAAGAGACAATCCCACAGATTAACCTTAGTGTTAGCCTGTGTTTCATCAACTATACATAATGGTCTTGTGACCGTTGCATGCCAAAAAGAGCCTTTTTTTGTTGTTTCACCATAATTTGCCACCCCCAAACCCCTATAAATACATTGTGCTTCATTTGGTTCAATTACCCAACACTAAAACACTTTCTACTCTCTAAAATCTAAAAAAAAAATGCTCACTAATTTCTTCAGTAATCTCAAAAACTCTCAAATGGCAACTTTTAGTGCTCAAGATTTGGTTAACGTTGGTGATTCTTCAACCAACGTGTTGTTCGGTTTAATCCCACGAAGCGGAACCACGATATTTGGGACCATTACGATTTTTGTGAGATGATGACGGTACCAAAAAAGGCTCATTGCAAGTATTGTAATAAATATGTGGAATCCGCAAACTCCACTTTGAGAAACCACGTCGAAAACCCATATTGCAAGGCGCTGAAACAAGAACCTGCTAGTGGTCAACCTACAATGTTGAAACTCCACTTTGTGATCCAAGAAAGCTAGCTTTTCAACCTTTTCGACAACCAACGTTATACTCGGCTTATTCAAAGAACTCTCAACTCATGTAAGTCGTGTTACTCTTAGAAGAGATTGTTTAAAATGTGGAAAAAATCTAAACATGAATTTTTTTTTTTTTTTGAAAACTTACAAACCAGTGTTAAGTTAACTAGCGATGTTTATTCAACAACGCACGGTTCACTCAACTTGTACATTTGTGTCACCACCCATTGGATTGAACCGTCGTCATGGCAAATGATGAAACGTACGATTGCATTTAAATTGTTTGATTACCCTCACACCAGTGAAAATATATTCCACGTTATGAACAGGTTATTAGAACTTACAAATTACAATAAAAGGTTTTTTCAATATCTTTTGATAGTGTCTCAAACAATACGGTTGCGGTAACGCATTTAAAATTAAAATAAACCAATTTGTAACGGATTTTTTTCCATAACTGATGCGTTGCACATATTATAGCTTATATTATTTTCATTGTTCTCATAGTGAATGAATTTTTGGTCCTTCGCTCATAGCGTAATATTTTCACTGTCTCATAGTTTGATTGTTGATATCGTAGTTATTCAGAATTGTTACTTGGAACCTCGATAGTTATATCCACCACAATGATGCTGCTAACCTGAAACCTTCAAAAAACATAATAAACTTTTGTGAAAATATTATATACGTAAGAAAACTATCAAAACGACTACCGCAATACAAAGTATCACCCATGTCACATCACATGGGCACCCCACTAGTCATAAATATACAAAAATTCATAATACTAAACATAATGAGTTTAAGAAAACCGATTACGGAAATTGGTTTAAAAAAACAATAAGGTAAGGAAAAAAAAGAGAGCCTTAAAACTTGACATAAAAGACAAAAAGAAAAGGTATAAAAAGCTACTAGGGTAAATTACACTTTTCTTTGCTGTATCGTATTGCAATGGATGCCATTTAACTTCAATAATTACAGTTATAATCCTTTATTTGAAAAACACATTACACCTTTCATCCTTTAGTACTAACCGAGTTAATATTAAAGGTTATGTGAAGTCACGTGGACCTCACGTGAGGGCATTTATGTCCTTTCGCATCCTGATTCTTCTCCTTATAACTCTCCTCTTTCTCTACCTACATTTTCTCCACCACCCCAACAGCCATCAACACCATCTCCGACAGCAATCGACACCATCTCTGACAACCACCATCTCCGACAAATCTGGGTATTTTAAGCTGCGAAAACCACCAATGACATATGTGGGATACTTCAGCCCCTTGTGGATAATTTATTTCACCAATTTCAATTTGAAACAAACTGAATCTACGGTGGTGCTTTGCCGGAAAAGGAAGAAAGAGAGGTGGGGTTTTGGATACAAGATAGAGAGAGTTTGAGGTTTTTTTATAAGGAATAAATGATTTTAATAATCTTAACTATTAGTTGTTGGCTGGTAATGGTCCCAACTTAAAATTATGGTCCTAACTTAAAATTAACCACTGGTTGTCCCACATTTTCATATATTGTAAACCAATGGACCTTTACCAAACAGAAAAGGATAAGGGGACAAAAAGAAATTATGCTTCTGTTAGTAAGGTCCATTAGTTTACAATATATAAAAAGGTGGGACCACCACTGGTTATTTTTTAAGTTGGGACCCTTGACAGCCAACGGCTAATAGTTTGGATTATTAAAATCCATTATTCATTTTTATAAATATACTTTTAAATAATAGGGTAGGAAAAAATGACCGGAATACCCTCTTATGCCTTGCACATGATCTGACTTAACATAAAATTCAAACCTGGTTAGTGCTAAAAGATGAAAGGTGTAATGAGTTTTCTAAATAAAGGATTATGACTGTAATTATTGAAGTTAAAGAGCGTCTATTACAATCTGATACAAACATAAAAGACAAAGAGTGTAATTTACCCAAGTTACTAGTTAAGAATGGGTATATTTGAATTTCTTTTTGGTTTAGTAAAAAAAGTTAAAATATTCATTCACTAATCTATTTTTTAATAAAATGGGTATATTTGATATTTTTAGTTTTAAAAAAAGGGGATATATGTAAAAAATTTGGGTACATATATAATTTATAAAGTTTGTATGTTATTGCCCCAATTTTTATATGTTATTGCTATTTATTTTTTTTGAAAACTTGAGCTATTACAATATCGCTAACACTTCAGGGGTAGGAATGGCAATGGAATAGGTTTGGGCCAATTGTTGGTAATCCCAAGTCCGTACCAGTTGTAATTCTTTGTCCCATACCTGGCCCGTTACCCATCGGGTAACTACCTATGTGGTATCGGGTATACTCGTTAATTTGTTAGAATACCATTGAGACTCCTATGTGTATTTTTTACTCTAATGTTTATATAATTTACTATTTTAATAACCACAGTATATGATAATATAACCAATAACATACATACATATTATATTTAAATGCATATTTGAAACATATATCTACATAATTAACTAATTAAGGTACTACTATTTTGGAACACGTAATGTCAGTTTATGTATTTTGCATTTAATCAAACATCAGACATGAAAAATAGTAGTATTAGTTAGGACCCAAGTAATCTCCTAACATCTTGAAATGTATTTAGAAAATCCAAAAACTAAAACACATTTTTAATCTGCATACTAACAACATAACTAAACATAAAATCTTGTATGCGTATGTACTAAAGTTTATATAAATGGAAGATTAAATTTCAAGTAATATACTTTCCGGGTATTATTCGGGTAAATGGGTCGGCTATCACTAAATCCCATACCCGTATTCGTACCCGAATTTTTTTATATTTTTAATCCAATACCCGGCCTATACCCGTCGGGCTTCAAGTACACCCGACCCATATGTTTCGGGTTTCGAGTATATCCGTCGAGCTTTTTTGCCATCCCTATTCAGGGGTAACTTTTGTTGTTTATAGTTTATGTTTAACTTTTACTGTTTTCAGTTTCTGTTTCAAAAAAAATATTTTTTACATGGCCAAGTGGTATCAACGTAAAACAATTAGCAATTTTATCACCTTTAACTATGCGATTTTGGCCACTGCCACTCCTAACTATCACTTTGAATGCTATCACTCCCAACTTAACACTTTGTGTGCTATGTCACTCTGTCGTTGATAAGGCACTAACTGCGTTAGTTCTTTTTGCTTACGTGACATTTTTATCTGATGTGGCATGATTACATGTAAAAAAATATTGATTTATTTAATATGTATATTTTTAAATATCAAGAATAAAAAATACTTTTTAATTATAATTAATATTAATATATATAATATATGTATGTATATGTACAAATACCCCTCCCTCACTACTTCTTTCCCTCTTTCTACAGATCTGACCAACCACCACAAACCACCACCCACCCCTCTCTCTACCACCGCCTCACCTGCAAAGGATAAGGGGGTTTGTATCCACATCAGATTGGCCACGTAGGATTACAATAACACGTAGGATTAAAAAACAAACATAGTTATTTTTTAGTTAACGCCGGGGTGGCAGGTACACCAAAGTGTTAAGTTGGGGATGGTGGGAGTCAAAGTGAAAGTGAAAGTTGGGAGTGACAACGGCCAATTTTGATTAGTGTGTAAGACCCGGCTTGATATTACTAGATTTAATGATAAATAAACTTGCATTTACTTCAAATATTTAGAGTTCACAAAAACTTTCAAGATTTTAAAACCATAACTAGTCAGAATATTCGCGTTATAACCCTACTAAACAAATATTCAAGACATAACTACAAATGTTTACATAATCTTAAAACAAAATAGATCAAGTGCGGAAGCGTTAATTTGTGTGTTCGGTTCGATTGCTTTTGCTTGATCATCATCCCCTTTACATGTATTACCTAGAAACTGAAATTTTAGAGCAACTTTAGTATTAAAGTCTTTGGATATTAACATAATCGAAAACTATGTTCAAAACCAATTTCAAGTAACCAAAAATAAAAAAAAAATCAGCTTTCAAGACTGGGTGCTACCGTAACTTACGGTAGCCACCGTAAGTTACACCGTAAGTTACGGTAGCCCCTGGGAGATTGTGGTCTGCCGTAACTCAGTAGGAATCCACCGTAACGTTTTACTTGCTACCGTAAATTACGGTAGCCACCGTAATTTACGGTAGCTGCTGTACATCTTTTCTTGTTTTTGCAGTTTTGTCGATTCTTTTCCTACGTCTGCGTAATTTATTTTCGAACATGTTTATCGCATGACTAAGGTTAATTACCCCTATCCGGATTTTACTCACTATCACGTTTCGCTTCCCTCTCGAGGGATCGCTTGCGCAATAATCTACATGCTTGTTTCCACGGCTTCGAGCTTGCCTTTTTATGCTACTTGACATGCTTACAATTCCGAACTTTAACTCCTGTATTAGAAGTTAAATTTCTCAACTAGTTTAGAGTGTCCGCTACACGGCTTACACTTTGTTTATAACCATTCATCAAGTGATGGTAATCAACAATAAGTTACTCCTCAACTTGTTTTGACCCGTTTGGATGCCGAAGTTTAGGCACCATTCAAGACATTTCAAAAATCCCTTTCTATCACTTATTTTGACCCGTATTTACTTGTTTAAGACACATAGTCACCTTCGTGACATATTGGTTTATCTTGTTTACCGTGTTTCAATATGACGACATAAACTAACAAACAAACTTAATGTAACGAAACGGTAATTTCGTACCTTTAGAGCACACCTTTCCCACGCGTATTCTCTCCGGCTTGTCCGCTTGACGATCCGGACTCCTTGCCTAGAGAATTCAATTTACAATTTGTTTAGAACTCTTTTCATGAGTATTAACGCATCATTATGAACAATAATCAAATCTGCGTTTTCATTCTACTTTTAACATTTAAATCCCCACTTAGGCATTTCAACAAACACCTAGCGGGTCAGATTTTCACATAGTCACTACCAAGTTCATGACTTGTAATTATCATCTAATTTCACCTCAATTAGTCAATTTTACTCATGTCTTAACTTCAATATTTTTGAAATTACTTCTTAAATTCAGATTGTATTAGAACAAAAGTCATAATTCTAGTATTCATCAAGTTTCTTCAAGCTCATCATACACCTACAATGGTGATTACTAAGCCCTACGAGTATCATGTAAGATTTTGCCAAGAAATCATCTAGGGTTTGTTCCTAAACCTCATATCACTACTAATTTCATCCATGCATCAAGTAATTAAGCTAAATTTTCGTTCTTCATATTTACCCTAGAATTCAAGATGCAACAAAATATCAAAATTTTACATACCTTTTGATCCCTACAACGAGGTGATCACTAATTTATGTTCGAGACTTGATTTAAAGCAGATTAGGGGCTTCAATTTGTGAATTTTTGTGTGAAACTAGGGTTTGGAGAAAACTCCTGGTCGCCCCTCCTCCTGTTCGATCGCTACACACCCACCAGTGTGTGGTTGGTGTGTTTTGTTTACTAATTCAGCATTTAACTTTCAGTTTTTGACTAAATTAGTCCCTCACTTATCATTTAACTATAATTTTAAATGTTTTGACCTTAGTGTATGTTATCTCAAGACTTGTAATTAACTAGGTTAAAAAATTCCTAGTTGGTAAATTCTTGTTTATTTTCACTTTCTAATTCTAAAATAAAGGTTTATGTTTTCGGGGTGTTACATAGTGGCGGTGGTGGAGGCGATGATGGACGTCAATGGCGGTGGTTGGCAACGACGAAGGGCAGGCAGTGGCAGTGGCGGTGGCGGTGGCGGTGGCGGTGGCGGTGGTGGTAGTTGGTGGGTACGAAAGCGGTGTGGCGGGTTGTGGATGGCGGCAGTGGGTGGCGACGACGGTGGTGAGTGGTGGCAGCGGCCGTCGATGGTGGTTGGTGGCGGGGGAGGTGGTGGCCATCGGGGCGGCGGCTGTTGACTAGTCGGTGGTGGCATCGGTGGTGGGTGGTGGAGACGGTAGTGGATTTTGTTGTTGTTGACGAAGGGTGTAAGAGGAGATGCAATGAAAAAAAACATGGTGGACAGATGGAATGATTTTGAGGGAAAGGAATGTCTTATGTAATGGGTGATTCCATTCCATTGACTAACCAAACACCCTTTTCTTCATTTTCTCATAATGGTTCATTCTATTTCGTCTTTCATTCATGCATACCAAACAGTACCTTAGACTATTTACGTTTTTATCGTACCTTACCATTCGATTGTGTGTTGTTTACAACTAAAATTTAAGAGGCAATCTTGAAGACAAAGGCTATATATGTTGTTATCCACTGATTGAGTCACAACGTTATACAATGTGTCATGCTGGTTATATGGCTGTCGTATTAGATGGTTTGATCGATCTAGAGCCCTTTCTTTTATATAATAACACATGCTCGCATAAATTTAAAGAAAAATGTCTGGATAGTCCCTGTGGTTTGTCGTTTTTTCACCTTTAGTCCCTAACTTTCTAAAATTACAGCTATAGTCCCCAACTTTTGCAATTTCGTTCCCGGATATTCCCTAGCGTGGATTGTCACACCATGGCTTTTGCGGAAGCGTGGGTTTATTTGGTGTGACTTCTTAATACCATAGCAACAATCATAACAATGCTATATGATAAAACACAAGATGTTCATCCATTCATTAAATTTAAAAATAACACAACGTCATTGTTTGGAAATGTCGACACATAAAGTAAGTTACAACCATGACAAGATTAACAAAGTTCACAAAGACTCATCAAAAGTACGTAAATAAAAACCCAAGTTTAGAATGGTGTATCCCGTCCAGGAAAGGGATCCACCTCCTAAACTCAACATCTCGGATGACATCCTTATTCACTATGCAGCCTTGACACAACGCATACTCCGCCAGATCCACTAATTTCCTGAAATACATGTAGTTTGAAAAATCAACAAAAGTTGAGCGAGTTCATGTGTAAGTGAGTATGTATAAACCTTTGTAAACAATGTAAGTATATCCCGGTATGATTGCAAACAAGGAAAAGATCACCAATGGTTTGCAAGGCCACTGATATGTGTGACGGTGTAGGGAGACTCAAACCTCTATGGGCCACCCCGGCCTCATGGGTGTGGGCTCGCTACACCCAAATAGATCTATCACTCATGCCCCGTGGTCCTACAACGAGGATTAATGGTCCCAAGTATCCGCCTACCCTATCCCATGATCTATGGTTCTTTCCTAGGCTAATCATACCAATAGTATTGTAAGTATCCTTTTTGTAACATGTATTTCACCCCCGAAGTTGTAAAACTGAAAACAGTTAAAAGAAAAGGGGGACATGAACTCACTGTAGTGCGTCTCCTGAATAAAATCGTCAACCCAAACTCTGTCTGCTATGCGACGACCTACACGTGCTAATGTCTATTAGACGAACGGGCCGTGCCTTGGCTTTAGGGTTTAATGTTTTTGAGTTTCCGAATATTATTCCAAGTTAGAATTATTAGTTAAAATAATTATCTTAACTTTAAATTATATTTCATGTTGGAATAATCGTTAAACAATATTTCGTATTTCCTTCCCAAGGATGGGGGTATTTATACATGTATTATTGTGATTCCGAAAATACATTTTAAGTCCCACTTAGGAAAATATATTTAACTTATTCGTTCAAAAATAATATGTTCCCAAAATATATGTATTTTTCCCAAAAATAATATATTTTACTCCATTAATTCCCAAAATAATATCTTACCAAAAATGTATGTGTAGAAGCATTTTCCGGATTATTTCATAAGTTATGTTTGAACGTTCGATTTTTCAATACCGAGTGTGTAACTTAAATATTTTATTCCTTGTTATTTTTTTTGGTATTATTCTGGAGTTGTAATTTCCATGGTATTCATAAGTTATTTTATTTTATCCTAAAAATAATATAACTAGTTCACGAAATAAACAAATAATCACACAAGAGTTTTAGTATAAAATATAGATTCTAAATATATATTTGTCAAATTTTATTTACGAAAATCAACCTCCGATACTTGGTATTTTTGTAATAAAAATTATGGCGAAGTTTATTTTGAAAACAAGTTAAAAATATATTTGTAAACACTTGCTAGAAAAATATTTTCTAAGTGTTGGAATTTTAGAAAAATTTCGCCAGAGTTTCCTTTGCAATTGGAGGTGTCCATGCTTATTAACATATCATTTTCTTTCCAAAAATTCATTCAAACAATTCTCAATCAACAATATACAACCTCTACTTACCAAACTTGCCAAAAACAAGCATAAACTATAAACTCATGAACTTGAAAATTTATAAAAATGTGTAGTAACTTACTAGCATTCTTAGTAAGTCTTGTTACCTTTTAAAATGTGATTAGTTCTTTAAAAACTTTATTTTTAAAGAGTTTAAGTGTTTACAACTTCCAATCATATTTTCTAAAAATATTTCTTCATGAAATTTTTTTGTTATACAAGTGTTTCTACACTTGTTTATCCACCAAAAATGTGATTAGTCTATGTAAGATCCAAGTTTTAATGAAACTTATATTTTTAACTTGGTTCTTTTGAAAAACCGCTCATGGATCTTTAGATGTACATGTTTATCATCCTACTTTGATCTTTATTTTTCAAGAAAACATGGTGTTCTTGCAAGTTCATGACCTTTATGTGGATGATCCATCATCCTACAACAATTCTACTTTCTCATCTTGCTAGATCATGTTTTTAATCATGATCTAGCAAGACCATATGATGATCAATATCAAATACATGAGTAAACAATAATCAACAAGCATCACAATACATGAACATCATGATTTCTTATGGTTTTAAGCTTATGTTAAGGTTTCAAGTTCATAGTTCTTGGTGTTCTTCAAGTTTAACATTATGAATCATACTTTAACCACTTTCATAGGATGTAAAATGGATGGATTTAAGAGACTTACCACTAGCTCAAGGCTAGGGGAGTTCAAGAGTAGAAATTGGGTGGATAAAAGAAGATACGAGTACCGTGAGCCCGGTGGGGAGTACCGTGACGTAGTTGATATCTTATAGTCAAACAACACAAATTTAAATGCACAGCGGAAGCAAAAGATAAATATATTACAATCCGATATGAAGTAATATCCAAGTATTACAAACGGAAAGTAAAAGATCCACAGGCGGATCGCAATAAAGTAAAACATTGTTCAACAGACTTCAGGCATCCTAAGCTTACGAGACTTTTATTGATGCTAAGGAGTGACCAGCCTATTACGCGTAGTACCTGCACTTAGCCTTTTTGGAAAATACGTCAGTTTACACTGGTAAATACAATTTAACTGACTCATTTTGAAAATGTTTTAAAAATTGATTTGAATGCCCGCGGCACAAAACTTTTTATAACTTGGGATAATTATTTGCTTAATAATCTTGTAAAAGAATTACATGTCTGTTATGCGTTCAGTTGCCCGGGTCGTACCGGTTTAAAGATTAATAGACACACCACTTAATATAATTCCGCCGCGAGACTTCTCTCGACCGACGATTATACTTTATTGAAATGCACTACGGGTGTACGCCTACACCCGTGTGCTAAGGTCGTGGCCATTCTTTGAATGATGCCAAGGATATCCGGGACATGCTCATTAAGCCCCCAAAGGCGTTAAACAAACAAAACAACATTTTTAAACGGGTTAATTTGACAACACTTAACCACCGACCAGTTAAGGTCAATTCCCCGACCAAGCGGTATTTTATATACCGTACCCCAAGCCCGTATAGGGAAAATAAGTTAAACGTATTTACCTGAGCAAATTTATACAATTTATCCCAGCCGTATACCACCAAGCAAGTACGGATAGCTTTTACTGGGCTCCTAAATCTGGAACGAAGGTTTTTAATAACCTATTAGATTTCTAATGGGTCTTTAATTAAGCCTAAGCTCAGACCGGTTAGTTTTAATAGAAGAATACGGTTCAAACGCATGACAAAGCGAAGACCGATTTAGAATGTGGTTTTGACCCGACAAGCTTGCATGCTTGTTTAATATGGGTAACTTAAACACATTCTGGAATTTGAGATAAAAACGATATGGTTTGACCCGTTTCGGCTAATATATGCAAACTAGTTACAAACGCCGATCCGAACGCGAAAAGTGCGTAACGAGTAACCAAATGAACCATGAACAGGTTTCCTAAGTTAGTATGCCCTAAATATGTTGTGATATCAGCAGGATACCTTCCGTTATGCCCAAGACGAAATTAAACTCAAACTATGCCCTATAGGGGCATTTTGGTCATTTTAAAGTTTATAAAAGAGTTTACATAATAACCTGAGGTACAGGTCTGATTAAATCAGTAATTATACTTAATTTCATAAGTTATAACAGTAGGGTATCATATATATGTGAAATTTATTAATTATAACCATACCATGCACCGCAGGGGCATTTTGGTAATTTCACATAGGCTTAAAAGGTCAAAACTGAAAACCCGAGTTTAAAACTTTTCCTTACTGTTAAAATATGAGGATTTACTAAATATATCAATAGGCATCAGCCCTTATATGTTTATAATAGTTTTGATACATACTATGCGTTAAAAACGCTTAAAAAGGCGATTTGGAGCCATTTCCGGGTTTTGTATAAAAAGCTGATATTTTTAATATTCCAGAAGGCTCAAAATAATTTATTTAACATATTGGATCAGTAGAAAAAGGTTTGGGGTCAAAAGTATTTGTAAAACTCGTTTTATAGCCCAAAAGGGCAAAACCGGCAATTACCGAATCAAGCCTATAACCCTATGTTATGCTCAGCCTAAAAATAAATAAAAATCTTTAAAAATCCCAAAATATTATTTTATATCAGTAGGTAAAAAGTTTGGTATAAAAAATTGGGTTTAGATAGGATATATACTAATTACGCCGTTTAATTAATAAAAGGCTTTCTAATTACGCTATTGAGCATAACTTTTAATCTAGACCTCAAACTGATGTCAAATTTTAGGGACAAGTTTATAATTCAGTAGTGAAGGTTTCTATCCTTTCACATTTTCAAAAATATCGTTTTAAGGTCAAAAGGGCATAACGGTCAACATTTAGGCTTTTTAACGGAAACAAGCATGAACTAGGATTTCTATGGAACCAAGTTGTATAACCTCGGAGGGTTATACTAACCTATAATATGGTCCTAATGGAATCCTAAGGCATATCTAAACTAAGCTAAATCGGGTCAGAACTGAAAGTCAAAGCAAAAGTTAGCTTTTACGACTTTCGGTTCCGAACCGGGCCTATACTTAGAATTGTCGGGTTGAGTCATGCTTAGGCATGTTCAACTAATATTTACCAAGTTATTAATGTGACCAAACTGATTTTATGACTTTAATTTAATAGTTATGCATTTTATTTAAAACTAACCTGTTTGACTTCCATTTGACCCGACAATTAACTAAGTAAACGTGGTAATTAGGAGGTGCCCTTTTTGAGGGTTTAACACCTACCTACTTACGGTCACGTAGCCACGTTTATTGCAAACAATGGCTTAACCGTTTAAAAGTCAAAGCGTTTATCGAAAACGCTTGACTTTTCGGTTTAAAATGCTAAATAATTAAACTAGGCATGAAAGGGTACTTACAAGAGGTCCTATGAACTGAAGGAGGTTCTCAAAAAGAGTTCAAGACCCTCACAAATCAGAGATCATAGCAGATTTGAAGGAATGGTGTGAAAACAAAGGAAACACATCTCCTATTTATACTTTTCGGGACCTCGTAGGATCGCGACAAGTGTTGGGGAGTTATATTCAGATTATTACAAGTGTAAATTGGTTTTTATCATACAATGGACAGCCCCTAGAGTCAAGTTTGTGAGTATGGCACCTTGTTTTAACAAAACCAGCAGCCAAAACATGTTTCTGCAGCTGTGCAGGTCACGCGGCCCGCGTAGGAGGCCCAAGAAGGCTTCGCGGCCCGCCTGGCAGCCCAGTTCAGCAATTAGGACTTTTAAAACATGCAGTTTCAGTCCCTGAGAGTACATAACTGCACATAACAGCCCTTTTATTAACCCGTACATCTTATAAAAAGTCATATTCAGTCCCTGTGACATCTGAATCAGATGGTTACAGGTCTGAAACAACTTTTGAAGGCTGTTAAGATCAGAAACAGTTTGCTGAATTACAGTTTCAGTCCCCGCATATGTTAAAAAGGCTTTTCTGATGCGAATAAGGTCCGTTAATCTCATTTCAAGGCTCTACTAAGATTCCTACACATTTAGGATATAAAACATGCTCAAAAACATGTCGGATGTCGGTTTGTTTGGCCGTACGGTCACGTTGTTCGTCTAATTACGACGAAACACGAACGGACGCTAAAAATGGTCCAAATTACGCGACGAGTGGAATTTCATCATGCCACACACTAAAATAAAATATTTTAGTGCTTACATAAATTTTTGGGTGTCCGGGGATATTCAGAACGCGAGATATGCGCAAAAGTGCAAACTTGTGCACTTTTTGACACATTTAGTCCCTGCATGACATAAAAGTTTATTTTTGCGCACCAAACACCTCTAAGCCTATATCTAAGATATATATAAAGGATAAATAGGGTATGTTTAACTCATGGACATATTCCGGAAGGTCCGTTATCAAACGATTCGACCTACATTTGCAGTTTGACGCAATTAGTCCCTTAATTGCGCAAAGTAGCGCGAAATGCCGTTTAATGATATCTAAGCCTTCCATGGCCCATAATAATCATTCCCAAGCATATATTTAAATATTACTACACTCCCATTTTCTTAAATAGTCACTGAAGGGCGTATATTCAATAGTTGACGCTTTAGGCCCCTCTATTGTGCAAACTTGCGCATTTCATCATTTATTAGCATTGAAGCCTCATCTAATCCATATTAGGCACCCTTGAAAGTATTATTAAACATTACGATGCTTTGGGTTCGCTAAAAGGTCATTCGGAGGTATAATTAAACATATTGACACTTTTAGCCCCTCTAACTTGCAAAGTTGCGCGTAACTTTACTTATAGGCATAAAAACCTTAGATGGCCAATAATTGGCATTCCCGAGAATATAATAAAATACCATGAAGCTCCCGGTTGGTTAAAAGGTCACTCAGAGGTAAGAATTAACATATTGACGCTTTTAACCCTTTATTGCGCAAACTTTCAATTAATTACGCAAACGGCTATACTTAATCATCAAGTGGCACATTTGTGAATATAAACATCGTAAGAGGTTATTTAAAAACTTATTTTAGGTATGCTAACACATTCAGTCCTTTTATAATCAAAGTTTTCAATTTTTCGAAAAATTAGTCCCTAAATTTCACTGTTTGACTTCATTAGGGTTTATTACACGTGTCAATACATCATTGGACGTGATTTTACGAGGTGTTACATCCTCACCCCCTTAAAAGAAATCTCGACCTCGATATTTGCTAAAATGCTGGAAGTACTTTCTGTCGGACAGTGGATTTAACTTCCACAGCCTATTTGGGCCTCTAGAGGCATCCTAAATGACCTTTATAATAGGTTCATGTTTTCTTCCGTAGATCCTAATTCTAACGATCCTTAATCGATACGGGCTTCCTATCATATCACAGATATGCATATCTTTATGTGGTAATGCTTCTTGACTTATTGGTGAAATACATCCTTAAATCATTAGTGTGGGTCACATAGCAAGTGCCATCACATCCATAAATAGGTTTTAGTTTAAAAACTATTGACCTTTGATGTATTCGATTTCCTCGAATGATCCCATATATAGTCAGAGATTAACTAGCCTGTTGTATAAAAATTTCAGTACACCCTTCATAGAGCGATACTTTCAATTGAACCCTATTCCTTATCAAGGACTTAAGAGGGTTGCGACTTTTATCAATTCTGAATTTTCCGCTGACTACTGGAAACTTTCAGATCCTAATAATTGGACTTTCCAATCTATTGTTCTAACAATAGATGTTTAACATACCATCTACACAAGGTCCCCAAAGGAGCAACCTTGATACTTACATCATAATTGTTATGGAAAAACTTATTTTATGGTGAGATGGTTATTCCAATCATTGCTTAAAACTAGTCTTAAGGAATAGCTAATCCTTACAGCTAGTCGAAACAAGTCGACGATCCTGGGCAGTTAATGGCGATTCTTAATTGTTGCCTAGATAGGGTTACGGTAATCATTGCATAAGCAAAATGAGCCGTCTTTCTTAATATATAAAATTGAAATTCTTAGAATCACGAATTAGGCTTTAAGAACCTTTATCTTGAAATTCATCTTAATTAGGGTTTCTATTCTCCAGTGATGGTACTAGTTATCATGGAGATTTCACAATAATGTAGCCCTAAACGGGATGTTAATCTTAACTCTACTTGCCTCTAAGGAGGTAAACAGGGTAATCTTTGGAGAAGATAATCGAAACATACGGAGATTACAGAGATTTTCCAAATCTCATGCTCCACTTCATTCATCATTGCTTGTGTCAGATAAGGGACGCATTCACATTACGAATCTATGGATTCCCTTAATCAGCGACATTTACTTGGACAATCCTATTGTGGATATCTTTTTGAATACCATTAGTTAACTTTTACTACCATATGACTATCGGGATATCTTTGTGGTTCCATGCAATAAACCTCCATACTGATCAGGCATGGAAGCAATCTATGGAACTTATTAAGATACATCAATCCTCATATGGCACTTTTTGTCATACCATCTGGTATTCTTTATCGATAGAGATTAAAGAGATATAAACTATATCAGCTGACGCACTTCCTCTAGAGAGGGGATACTTCTAAAATTCTACGATTGGGAAAGTTCTTGACAGGAATAGCAGGAGTGGTTCTTATGATTTCGCTTGCAAGTTTTACCTTACACTTAATAAATGGGGTTCTTACGGGAAAAATTTCTAAAAGTTTGCTAAGCTTGTGGTTTTAAGAGAGACTTAGCAGCAACTGAAGCCAAACGAACTCCTAGCAGTAAAATTACAATAAGGGATTTATCTGGTGTCATTAATGTGAACTGCTTCAATCATTCATCAGGAGGGTTAAACGCCTCCATTCTTAATCCCTTTTAACTTTGCTGCGGAATCTTTAACAGTCTCAGGGCACTCTCAGCTTTGACTGGTTATTTCTTAATCTATATAACGTGAGTAGCTGAGGTAGATCCTTAATGGATTTATGATGAGCAGGTTTTGAAAACTTTTCATGACTTTTCTTATATCCTTTCTAGCAGCTGTGTTAATTACAGTTTTAGAGACTAACTTCATTAACATTGAGGCTCACATCTGTTGCACCATTAATATTTGTCGCATTTCTAGCATCGTGACTGTTGTTTGTCCTTTCCGGGTTTTCCATACCCGAAGCTTTGGTATTAAATACCAAATTCTACAAGTGCTTAGGCAATCCATACCTAGTGTCTTCCTTGAATTGCCAAAGGCTTAACATAAGAAATCTTGATAACTACTTGCTTCTTATTACCCATAATATGGTCTTGGTTACAGGACGGCCAATTCATTCCTATTATTATATCGAGTCCCTTTATTTTAACGGAAACAAGGACAGTGGAAAAGAATGGTCCCTAATGGATATATAACATCCATCTAATTGCTGAAGCAGTCTCTGGGGTACCATTGGCCAATCCTACTTTATACTTAACGCTTAGAGTTTTTAACAGACAGGTTTAAAGATTTACAAAATCCATTGTCTACGAAAGACTTACCTGAACCTGAATTAAGTAATACTCTAGCATGAGCGTTATTGATAAAGAAAGTACCTGTTGTGACATTGTCATCCTGAATAGCTTCTTGAGCATCCATTTGAGAGTTTCCAGCGTTGGTCTTCATAGTCTCTCCAGGCTTCTTGGTTTTATTTGGGCAGTTTGTTTTAATGTGCCCTATTTCATTGCAACCATAGCAGGTCGCGTCTCCCAACTTCTTGCAATCCAAGGTCTTATGCCCCTTGGACTTGCAGATTCCACAATGTAAAGGCTGGGATTCAAATCTGCATTTCCCGAGGTGGTATTTCTTACAGGTTTTGCATTTGGTCTTTTTACCTAACTGCTGGTTGTCTTTCGAGTCCTTGTATTCGTGGGTCTCGTGATCCACCTCTTTACAGATGACACATCCCCTGGTCTGCTCATAGAAACATTTTCCGAAGTGCTTCTTCCCGCAGGTTTTACATTCGGGTTTTGCCTCCTTTGGCTTGAACTGCCTATAGTTTGAACCAGTCTTACCCTTTTTATAATCCTTATTTGGGGTGTCATCACACTTTCGCTTATGATCCTTCAACGCACGGTCCACGACGTTGTTTACGGCTGTATCTATCATAGCCTGTAACTCGGTGCTTGTTAAATTCAGTCTTGCATCATCATTCTGATCAACTGGATGATTGCGAGCTTCAGAGGGGTCAGCCATGATGATGCTTTGAAGGCTACAAACCAAGTAGTAGTAATTTGATCATACAGTGAATCGTCGAACTTGATAATTGAATAGCCAAGGTGCGAATAAACCATATAGGCCAATAGATAGTATTTAGTTTATTTGATTATGTTTTTGCCTAAGTTTTTAAATAAACCATCTTTGGCGTTTTAAACGGAACACAATCCTTCATATTTATTAGACAGGGGACATAAATCACGACTGCGAATGTCGTACCGACATTTTATAGCACAAAGGCTTGTTCCAAAGGACTTTTGATGGCACAGAGGCCTTGTCACTAGGGAAATTTTAAAACATAATCAATGATTCCTTTGGATTGGAAAATTTCATAGTTCATGGCCTTGACAAGAAGTTATGAAATAAAACTATCTTTTTCATGTATACATCCTTACCCGTAGGTATACATCCCAGATGGATGTTTAGATGTGTACATCATGTTCGACGTTTACTAGTCATGATTCCTACTGATCATTTAGGCTAAATGAGGGGTTTGGAAGATTTCTAATATAAGGATGACATGTGTGATTTCATCGCATCACCCATTGTCAGGAGTGTTAACACGTTTTCAGGTGTTTAACAAGGATCTGAATCTCTTTAAACAGGTCTTACCATCGTAGCCAGGTTTTTAATGACATTCAAGCTAGGTTATACCCTTCGAGACTCTTTTTAATATAAATACTGGCAGGAAAGGAATGATATTTATTTTATTCAGGATTTTTATTACAATTATCCTGGATTTAATTAAAATATAACTATGGCACAAAAGGCCAAGTCACAAAGGCAATTATAAACCATGATTCTGTAGAATCAAATTATTTAGGCTTGAACGTTGTTTAGTGCCTTTTCTTGACAGGAAGTTGTAGACTACGACTGTCTTTTGTCTTTTATGACAATGAATATGGCCCGTAAGCGTTATATCCCTAATGGATGCTTAAATCGTAAAATAAGGAAGGATTTCGGGAGAATCCAGTATAAGGATGATTTATGCGATTTTATCGAACCACATCTGCCAGGAATGTTATCATGTTTACAGGTGTAATCAAGGATTTCGAACCTTTAGAATAGGCTCATATGAATTCACTAAAATTTATAACCTATGGTTTTTAATAACCATTTTAGTTAATTTGATAAATATATAACTGTTCAGGATCCTTATCATGAATCCTATATTATAAGTTAAAAATGGCTCACAAGGCCTAGTTACGCGGACAAGTTTAATTTATAAGCCTAGATTTCATGGAATCGAGGTATTAAGGTTTGAATCAAAATCCATTACCTCTTGACAGTGAGTTGCAAGCTACCACTGTCTTTAGTCCCAGAGGACGTTAATTGTTACCCGTAGGCACTTCATCCTCGAAGGATGGTTATATAAATACAGGGAATTTTAAATTAACCCAATTTTAAAGATGGCCTATGTGATTTGTACTGCATCACAGTTTACCCAGCATGCTAACATACTTACAGATGTTAACAAAGTTTTGGAATCTTTTGGACAGGTTCTACCATGTTGGCCATGTCTATAATGACTCGTGGCTAGGTTTTACCCCTAAGATTCTCTTTTAATATTAAACGCTGAACAATCCTAAGTTGAGATGTTAATTATGGATCTGAATCTAATTATAGAGATACCATCTTGGCCTTGTCTTCAAATGACTCATGGCTATGTCTTGTCCCTTTTTAGATTTTGCCATTTTATAATAATGGTAGATCTTATAATAGGAACGTTATTTTAAATCTAACCGTTCCATTAAAATTAAACAGGTACATGGTTGCCCTAAATGGGACTTCTAAGAAATAATGCTGTCCTTGAAAGGACTGAAATATAAATATGTCCTTGTAAGGACTACTAAGGAAACGATCAACAGCAAAAGGAGTTTCTTCTTTATTTTGTTTCTGAATGCCTCCTCCTTGGTTGCACGTTAATCCTAGTCGCAGTACGAAGCTCGGCCTTCCCTAGGCTTCTAATGGGGAGAATTTCCATTACGGCTTCTTTGCTTGGCGACATATCAAAATATAGAATTGAAAGCAAAAATTCTCCGAATAGAGATGAGGATATTTCTATGTTAAGTCTAGACTCAGAAGGTCAAGGAATGTGCTATTGTGTCATTGAGATTAAACACAAAAGGCTAGTGTTTAATTCACTTAACGTTGGCTCTGATACCAACCTGTCACACCCCTATTTTTCCACGTGTCACCGGTGGGTCCGGTGGGGAGTACCGTGACGTAGTTGATATCATCATAGTCAAACAACACAAATTTAAATGCACAGCGGAAGCAAAAGATAAATATATTACAATCCGATATGAAGTAATATCCAAGTATTACAAACGGAAAGTAAAAGATCCACAGGCGGATCGCAATAAAGTAAAACATTGTTCAACAAACTTCAGGCATCCTAAGCTTGCGAGACTTTTATTGATGCTAAGGAGTGACCAGCCTATTACGCGTAGTACCTGCACTTAGCCTTTTTGGAAAATACGTCAGTTTACACTGGTAAATACAATTTAACTGACTCATTTTGAAAATGTTTTAAAAATTGATTTGAATGCCCGCGGCACAAATCTTTTTATAACTTGGGATAATTATTTGCTTAATAATCTTGTAAAAGAATTACATGTCTGTTATGCGTTCAGTTGCCCGGGTCGTACCGGGTTAAAGATTAATAGACACACCACTTAATATAATTCCGCCGCGAGACTTCTCTCGACCGACGATTATACTTTATTGAAATGCACTACGGGTGTACGCCTACACCCGTGTGCTAAGGTCGTGGCCATTCTTTGAATGATGCCAAGGATATCCGGGACATGGTCATTAAGCCCCCAAAGGCGTTAAACAAACAAAACAACATTTTTAAATGGGTTAATTTGACAACACTTAACCACCGACCAGTTAAGGTCAATTCCCCGACCAAGCGGTATTTTATATACCGTACCCCAAGCCCGTATAGGGAAAATAAGTTAAACGTATTTACCTGAGCAAATTTATACAATTTATCCCAGCCGTATACCAGCAAGCAAGTACGGATAGCTTTTACTGGTCTCCTAAATCTGGAACGAAGGTTTTTAATAACCTATTAGATTTCTAATGGGTCTTTAATTAAGCCTAAGCTCAGACCGGTTAGTTTTAACAGAAGAATACGGTTCAGACGCATGACAAAGCGAAGACCGATTTAGAATGTGGTTTTGACCCGACAAGCTTGCATGCTTGTTTAATATGGGTAACTTAAACACATTCTGGAATTTGAGATAAAAACGATATGGTTTGACCCGTTTCGGCTAATATATGCAAACTAGTTACATACGCCGATCCGAACGCGGAAAGTGCGTAACGAGTAACCAAATGAACCATGAATAGGTTTCCTAAGTTAGTATGCCCTAAATATGTTGTGATATCAGCAGGATACCTTCCGTTATGCCCAAGACGAAATTAAACTCAAACTATACCCTATAGGGGCATTTTGGTCATTTTAAAGTTTATAAAAGAGTTTAAATAATAACCTGAGGTACAGGTCTGATTAAATCAGTAATTATACTTAATTTCATAAGTTATAACAGTAGGGCATATATATGTGAAATTTATTAATTATAACCATACCATGCACCGCAGGGGCATTTTGGTAATTTCACATAGGCTTAAAAGGTTAAAACTGAAAACCCGAGTTTAAAACTTTTCCTTACTATTAAAATATAAGGATCTACTAAATATATCAATAGGCATCAGCCCTTATATGTTTATAATAGTTTTGATACATACTATGCGTTAAAAACGCTTAAAAAGGCGATATGGAGCCATTTCCGGTTTTTGTATAAAAAGCTGATATTTTTAATATTCCAGAAGGCTCAAAATAATTTATTTAACATATTGGATCAGTAGAAAAAGGTTTGGGGTCAAAAGGATTTGTAAAACTCGTTTTATAGCCCAAAAGGGCAAAACCGGCAATTACCGAATCAAGCCTATAACCCTATGTTATGCTCAGCCTAAAAATAAATAAAAATCTTTAAAAATCCCAAAATATTATTTTATATCAGTAGGTAAAAAGTTTGGTATCAAAAATTGGGTTTAGATAGGATATATGCTAATTACGCCGTTTAATTAATAAAAGGCTTTCTAATTACGCTATTGAGCATAACTTTTAATCTAGACCTCAAACTGATGTCAAATTTAGGGACAAGTTTATAATTCAGTAGTGAAGGTTTCTATCCTTTCACATTTTCAAAAATGTCGTTTTAAGGTCAAAAGGGCATAACGGTCAACATTTAGGCTTTTTAACGGAAACAAGCATGAACTAGGATTTCTATGGAACCAAGTTGTATAACCTCGGAGGGTTATACTAACCTATAATATGGTCCTAATGGAATCCTAAGGCATATCTAAACTAAGCTAAATCGGGTCAGAACTGAAAGTCAAAGCAAAAGTTAGCTTTTGCGAGTTTCGGTTCCGAACCGGGCCTATACTTAGAATTGTCGGGTTGAATCATGCTTAGGCATGTTCAACTAATATTTACCAAGTTATTAATGTGACCAAACTGATTTTATGACTTTAATTTAATAGTTATGCATTTTATTTAAAACTAACCCGTTTGACTTCCATTTGACCCGACAATTAACTAAGTAAACGTGGTAATTAGGAGGTGCCCTTTTTGAGGGTTTAACACCTACCTACTTACGGTCACGTAGCCACGTTTATTGCAAACAATGGCTTAACCGTTTAAAATTCAAAGCGTTTATCGAAAACGCTTGACTTTTCAGTTTAAAACGCTAAATAATTAAACTAGGCATGAAAGGGTACTTACAAGAGGTCCTATGAACTGAAGGAGGTTCTCAAAAAGAGTTCAAGACCCTCACAAATCAGAGATCATAGTAGATTTGAAGGAATGGTGTGAAAACAAAGAAAACCCATCTCCTATTTATACTTTTCGGGACCTCGTAGGATCGCGACAAGTGTTGGGGAGTTATATTCAGATTATTACAAATGTAAAGTGGTTTTTATCATACAATGGGCAGCCCCTAGAGTCAAGTTTGTGAGTATGGCACCTTGTTTTAACAAAACCAGCAGCCAAAACATGTTTCTGCAGCTGTGCAGGTCACGCGGCCCGCGTAGGAGGCCCAAGAAGGCTTCGCGGCCCGCCTGGCAGCCCAGTTCAGCAATTAGGACATTTAAAACATGCAGTTTCAGTCCCTGAGAGTACATAACTGCACATAACAGCCCTTTATAAACCCTTACATCTTATGAAAAGTCATATTCAGTCCCTGTGACATCTGAATCAGATGGTTACAGGTCTGAAACAAGTTTTGAAGGCTGTTAAGATCAGAAACAGTTTGCTGAATTACAGTTTCAGTCCCCGCATATGTTAAAAAGGCTTTTCTGATGCGAATAAGGTCCGTTAATCTCATTCCAAGGCTCTGCTAAGATGCCTACACATTGAGGATATAAAACATGCTCAAAAACATGTCGGATGTCGGTTCGTTTGGCCATACTGTCACCTTGTTCGTCTAATTACGACGAAACACGAACGGACGCTAAAAATGGTCCAAATTACGCGAAGAGTGGAATTTCATCATGCCACACACTAAAATAAAATATTTTAGTGCTTACATAAATTTTTGGGTGTCCGGGGATATTCAGAACGCAAGATATGCGCAAAAGTGCAAACTTGTGCACTTTTTGACACTTTTAGTCCCTGCATGACATAAAAGTTTATTTTTGCGCACCAAACACCTCTAAGCCTATATCTAAGCTATATAAAGGATAAATAGGGTATGTTTAACTCATGGACATATTCCGGATGGTCCGTTATCAAACGATTCGACCTACATTTGCAGTTTGACGCAATTAGTCCCTTAATTGCGCAAAGTAGCAAGAAATGCCGTTTAATGATATCTAAGCCTTACATGGCCCATAATAATCATTCCCAAGCATATATTTAAATATTACTACACTTCCGTTTGCTTAAATAGTCACCGAAGGGCGTATATTCGAAAGTTGACGCTTTAGGCCCCTCTATTGCGCAAACTTGCGCATTTCATCATTTATTAGCACTGAAGCCTCATCTAATCCATTTTAGGCACCCTTAAAAGTATTATTAAACATTATGATGCTTTGGGTTCTCTAAAAGGTCATTCAGATGTATAATTAAACATATTTGACACTTTTAGCCCCTCTAACTTGCAAAGTTGCGCGTAACTTTACTTATAGGCATAAAAACCTTAGATGGCCAATAATTGGCATTCCCGAGAGTATAATAAAATACCATGAAGCTCCCGGTTGGTTAAAAGGTCACTCAGAGGTAAGAATTAACATATTGACGCTTTTAACCCTTTATTGCGCAAACTTTCAATTAATTACGCAAACGGCTATACTTAATCATCAAGTGGCACATTAACATCGTAAGAGGTTATTTAAAAACTTATTTTAGGTATGCTAACACGTTCAGTCCTTTTATAATCAAAGTTTTCGATCTTTCGAAAAATTAGTCCCTAAATTTCACTGTTTGACTTCATTAGGGTTTATTACACGTGTCAATACATCATTGGACGTGGTTTTACGAGGTGTTACATATATAGTGTGTTAGGGTGTTCGGGGACCATAACTAGCTCAGTAAAAGTGAAACAATGTGTTTAACAATATTTTTGTGTTCCGGGTAATGTCCAGTTGTTCGGTTTGATACTGTTCCGTTAAAGTGCTTAATTAATCCGGAAAGTGTCTTTTATATAACTTTTAGTGACACTTTTAATTCCCGACACTTAGGAAAGCATACAGGACCATTTTGTCAAGTTTTTGCACATTACTAGCATAATTAAATGCTGAATTTTGTTATTAAGTGCAGAATTCTGCACTTAAAGTAGGTTTTAGGCACATTCCGGCACCTAAACTATCACCTAGTGACGCGGTTTTATGGTCCTCACTTCCCTACACACTACCCTAGTGTGATACTTTATTTCTGACTCATACTGGCCTTAAAACATTGTATGTCTATGTGCTGGCATTGTCAGCATGTTTTCTGGGTTATCCGCTCACTGTGCTAACTGTGCTTTGTGCATCAAGTTTGTCACTAAGGTTTGTATGTAGTAAATGGAGTGACAACATGAATGTGATGCATATGTATGTATGTAACAGAGATCAGTAAGCAGTTTAATCAACAGTTGAAATCAAGCACAGTCATTAAGCACAAATTAAATATTAATTAATTAATTGTACGGATACCTGTAATTGTGCGGGTTGTCACATGGATGGGGGTTAGTTTTTTATGTTAACTATGTGTGAAATGTCCATTTTACCCCTAAAGAATTAAAAAATAAAAAATAAAAGGGACCCACCTCTCTCTCTCTCTCTCTCTCTCTCTCTCTCTCTCTCTCTCTCTCTCTCTCTCTCTCTCTCTCTCTCTCTCTCTCTCTCTCTCTCTCTCTCTCTCTCTCTCTCTCTCTCTCTCTCTCTCTCTCTCTCTCTCTCTCTCTCTCTCTCTCTCTCTCTCTCTCTCTCTCTCTCGATCTCTCTCTCGATCTCCTTCTTCAATTTAGAATATCATACACAATCAATCCAAACTAGAACAACTATAATAACAGAATTAATTAAGATATATATGTTCGTAAGGTGTGTTCGATGAAAAGCCTTATAAACTAAATTGTTAGTGAACAGGCCACACAAATCACAATTACAATTATTGATTTTTAGTTTATGAAAATATTTGTCTAAATAAATATATGACAAATAGTTTGAATGAAGCATATGGGGTATACTACAGAAAGAACGAATCAGTTACTATAACAACTTTTGAAGAACAAGAATACATAACACACCAACACAAATTCAATGGTATACAAAGAGGATTATCTTACAGAAAGAAAATATATGTACATAACACTTCACAAGATAACCAGAGACACCTGATGGTGCAATGAGCAATCAAAACAGATCCCAGATTTAATCAAGATAACCAGATGGATTGCCGACTTGCGAAGGAAAGAAAAAGTATTGGAGAGAGAGAGAGAGAGAGTATGTGGTGAGTTTTTGAAGAAAAATGGTTGTTTTGGACATCAAGATTTAATCAATTTCAGAAAAAGTCTTGGCTGCGCACCGTTTGCCGGTTCGTTTTTCCGGCAGTTTGTTTGAAGATCCGACAGGTTCATGAGCAGCTCTGGCATCGTCAACTGCAGGGGCGACGAGGGTGTGGGTGTTTTGGTTGTTGGTTGGTCGGAAGGTAGTTCTGGGTGGGATGGTAGACAATGAAGTAGAGGAGGATGATAATCTTTAATAGCAAGGGCATTTAGGTCATTTCATACCTAGTTAACATAAAAAATTAACTCTCATCCACGCTAGGGACTATGCGGGAACGAAATTACAAAATTTGAGGACTATAGCTGTAATTTTAGAAAGTTTGGGACTAAAGGTGAAAAAAGAGTAAACCACAAGGACTATCCGAGCATTTTTCTCCATAAATTTATATGATATATTTTAGTTCTTTTTTAATCTTCCTATCCTACCATAATTTGCAACTCATCTTTAGGGGTTGTTTGGTAATGGGTAAGTGCTGAATCAATAAGAGATCTGAACCATTAAGTATTGAATCAGTAAGAGGTCTGAACCATTAAAAGCCAGTATAATGCTTAACCGTTTGGAGGGAAACATCTAACCAATTCAGATAAGAGCTTTTAACCATTTAGATTTAGTATAATACTTAACCATTCAGAAGCAAATGTCTGAATTATTCAGAAATCTGCTCACGAAACAAACAGTCTAAACCATTAAGTGTTGAACCAATAAAAAGTTTAAACCATTAATAGCCTCATTAAGAGCTAAACAAACATCCCCTTAGTCGCTTGGGGTTTCTCCTTAAATTTACGCAGCACTTACTCTAGCCAAATCATATAATTACCTATAAGTTGAAGTATATGATATGAACGTTGCCCTCAATTTTCAAAACAATTATATAGAAAAGGTGAAGAACATAAAGCAAGAACAAAAGAACTCACTTGTATACATAATGGATACTCACTGTTAGCTTAATTTGTGCGCATGGCATGTGATGGTACCAACACCGACCCCCAATTTCTAATGCGTTGTCATTGTCATTCAACAAATATATAGCATTAAATTTAATTACAAAATGAAAATTTAAAATAAACCTTGTTAAAAGAAATCCATTAATGGATGAACTAGTAGATGTTATTAAAGTAACGCATATTACTGAAACCGAGTACGATTATTGTACAAATGAGTCTCAATATATAAATTAGTTTAACATGAGAAGTAAAGAATGGATTTTTTTGGAATTATTTTTCTATCTTATTAAGCACGCATTTTAGTTTCAAAATCTTTAAAGAGTAAATTGCCATTTTGGTCCCTGAGGTTTGGGTAGTTTTGCCACTTTAGTCCAAATCTAAAACCTTTTGCATCTGGGTTCCTGTGGTTTCAGTTTTGTTATCATTTTGATCCAAAAGTGAAATCAGCTCAAATTCCTCAAATTAAATCTTGATGTTTTGTCCTTTTCATCAGGGGTAATTTGGTCATCACAAGTATTATTTTAATAAATTATTAATTGAGTGGCCCCTATCCCACCCTTCTTCTTCTTCTTCCCCACTGCTCACTTTTCTATTAACAACCACCCACCACAACCCCCATTTTTTCTCTTCAACCATCAACCACCACCACCGCCTCCAACCATCTTCGTCAAAACCAATGTGTAAGTGAGGAGTCGGCAGATTCGGTTTTCTGGCGTCCTCCGGTGGCACAACGCAGGGGTCCACACTACCAGCATCCAACACCTTCACCACTTTCATCTCAATCGCCTGCTTACCCTGCTTATCTTCCGGCGGCATCTGAAGCACATCTTCCACGTGTAGGCACGTCCCGGTCGAAGTAAACTGCCCTAAGGGCCCCACATCGGGGTTCATTATAAGTTGCAGGTACGCCGACATCGGAGCAAACTGCCCTAAGGGCCCCACATCGGAGTAAATTGCTTACCCTGCTTATCTTCCAGCGGCATCTGAAGCACACCTTCCACGTGCAGGCATGTTCCTTTCCCCTGTTCGCGCCCTTTTTTTACCCAGCCGCCGACTTTGAGGGTTTGGTTGTCGAGTCCGGCGCCGCCGTCGGGGCGGGTTAGGATGGTTCGGATTAGGACACGTTGAGAGAACTCGTTTTGAGGGATTATGTCAGAGAGGGTTAGGTTGTTGACCGCCGGTGTGATGGCGGCTTCTGCCATTATTGGTGGATGCTTGTGTTGTGTGTAAAGTCTAAACCCTAATTCGTTAATATCAAGTTTGGTTGAACGTTGAAAGTTAAATAAAATAAAAAATAAATGACCATTTTGCCCCTGAGGAAAAAGACATAATAGCATGATTTAATTTGAGAAATATGATCTGATTTCATTTTTGGACCAAAATGGTAATAAAAGTGAAACCACAGGGACCCAGATGCAAAAGGTTTCAAATTTTGACTAAAGTGACAAAAGTGACCAAACGTCAGGGACCAAAATTGGACTAGTAGTGTAGTTATGTAATTACTCTAAAATAATTATAATTACTCTAGAGTAGAGTAAAATCATGAATCTTTCATTATTATTTCTTTTTTTACATTTTACAATTAAACATCATACTTGGTAGTTAAAAAAATTCCAACAAAAACTTATTTTACTTCCCCTTATAAGATCATTTTGAGCGTTCAAAACTCATTTATATTTAATCTTTACACAATTGAAATAATCAACATTTAACAATACCAAAATATGTTATGTAAGATCCGGTCGTAAATATAAATGAAAAATGGTAAATTCAAAGACTTACACAGGTATAGGTTAACTACCGGGTTGTCAAACAATTGAGAGAATCTTAACTCATATACAGTCAGCTGTTGTTTGTTTTTTAAAAGAAAATTTCTACAGTCTGCGGCCCAAATCTACAGACATTTGTAAAAGAAGATGTGGACCAAACCTCTTCAGTCTGCAAGAAGAAGGCTTATAAAATAAACTGGTGGTTGCAGACGTGGACGGTGGTGGTGGTGGTGGGTAGTGTACGGTGGCGGTGATAAACGGTGGTGGGTGGTGGTGGTGGTGGAAGATGGTGGTGGGTGGTGGTGTTTAACCCTCTGCAAACCTTAGAAGATCTTAGAAGTGGCTGGACCAAGTTTGCACCAATAAGAGCTCGCGCATACGTTTTTTAACGAAACGTCTTCGGAAAAACAGTCTGCAGATGACAATTTCTACGCATGGTCTGCGCGGCACAGACAGAAGAGTTTGCACAGATGTTTTTTAGAAAAACAAACACTACCTTAGTGTAGAGATTTACTAGCTTAATGTTTTAACTAATATATATAATTAAGTTTATTTACTACACTAAATATATACATGCATGATAAATATTATTATACATAAAATTACAATAAAAGATAACGAAATAGTATGTAACTTTAGTATGTATACTTCTAACTTTATACATACACACAACTATATACATAAAATAATTAATATTTAATAAATAATAACAGAGCCGTGAAACACTCTTAAATTAAACGAGCGGGACTTGAAGCTAGCTAGAACTTAGTTGCAAACTGAGTTTAAGCTCAAACTCTCTTAAATTAAACTAGTTTGGCACCTCCTTTCATTTACACAAGTTTATTCAAAAATTAAGTGTGTTAATTGGGACTTTAATTTAGAATCAACTTGAGTATACATAAAGGGTAGTTTCATGTCATTTTCAATATTTAGGATTGCTAAATTACCAGATTAGACAAGTGGGCCAAAAGTACAGCCAACAAGCTTTTGCATGCTGGAAAAATTGACCCAAAATAAGGCAACATAACATTCTACCTGCCACACCCTTCTTCTTATATCTAACTTCCTAAACACCCCCTCAAAAATTCATTCTTACCTATTTTCACTCTTTCCTAAAATATA
Organism: Helianthus annuus; assembly: GCF_002127325.2. NCBI lineage: Eukaryota > Viridiplantae > Streptophyta > Magnoliopsida > Asterales > Asteraceae > Helianthus > Helianthus annuus. The sequence continues at coordinate 123,749,047 of NC_035441.2, forward strand.
CCACCCTCTTTGTCTTAAAATGGAGCAGTTGATGTTCTTTGGAGGCCCCTCTTTTTGGTCATTTGAGATGCTGTTGCCACCTGCAACTGTCCATTTATACAATAAAAACATATATAAATGATATATGATATCTTTGGCACATGTAATATTTAAACGAAACAATCATATGAACCTGTTGTTGTTGCCTTTTGAGCATCGCATTTTCTTCTTTCAAACGTTCCACTTCGTTTTCCAACTCATTGGTGTAAGCCTGGGCAACATTGACCAAAGGTTAACAAGCATATGTGAATCACCCTCATACAAGCTCAAAACTAAAATTGTATATGTTATTATTATGATATTTCACTAAATACTTTTTACAGTATGCAAATAATGACTTAATCCAATGTCTACTTATTCAAAACTAAGATATAACTACAACAATTTGTATAATTACTGTATACAAATTATCTTTCTGATACATTAATTTCTCTTGTTTTATTTTTACTAGTTCAATATATATATATATAGAGAGAGAGAGATTGCGAACTTAACATGTATACAAGCAATAAATAAAGGAAGTCATAAATAATCACTGAAAAATGTTTATTGACAGTAACACAAAGGAAACAAAATGTCTATACCCCACAAAAAATACATCAAAGATTCAAAGAATCATGCTTTCAGCAAGGGACCAGATAAATGACGTCTGTAAAAGATTAAATCTGCTTAAGATAATCATACAAAACCAATAAATTAAAGTTATTATACTCAATTTAATAACTCAAATATACTATATATAATAAAATAATATATAGGAAACCTATAGAATTTACCATATACATTTATTAAGCAAATAAATAACACACAATATTTGGCAAACAAAAAAAAAATTGAACTCCAAGATTATATACACTAGTAATATGTCAAAATGTTTTTTTAAATGTTTTATACACGAGTAGCAATATGTCAAAATGTTTATTTAAATGTTTGTGAATTTTGGATGGTGAAAAACGAGTTGCAAGAAATAATACTTAATAAAAATAGTGAGTCAACTCGAATACACAAGAACTAAATAATACTTAATAAAAACAGCGAGTCAACTCGAATACACAAGGACTAAAGTTCTACCAACCTGCTTTCTAGCCCTTGACCGAGCGGCAGACTCACGGTTCTTGATCATTCTTTTGTGCCGGCGGTCGCCACCGGTCCGGTCTGTCGCCGGCAAGATCCTCATCCCACCAATGTTGTTCCCCAGCAACCCTGAAGACGAGTTAGCCGAGGCCAACACTTGATCATCAGTCAGAAAGTTGAGCTGGTCCGGGCCGGAGTTGAGGTTAAATAGCATGGGTTGCTGCTGCTGCTGCGGCGGTGGCGGTGGTGGTGGGGACGGCGATCCATACCCAGGTGGAGAAAGAGAAACACTGGTGGTTGTGTCATTACTAGAAAAGGGTTTTGCAAGAAAGTCTTGGAGAATGAACCCACGGTAGCCCTTGCCGGCGGTGGCATGGTGGTTGGTGGTGGAGAGGTTGATGTCCTTCCACACCTCCTCCATTGTTCTGGTGGTGGTTGAGCGGTTGCAAGAGGTGGTGGATGAGGAAGATGATGAAACCCTAGTAAGATTTTGGTGATCTGTGGTTAGATTGTTGCTAGCATCACCATGATGAGATAACATTTGTTGAGTGTGTGTTTGAATATGTGTAAGAGATGGAAGTGAAATCAAAATATGACATATGTCATAGGACACAAGAGGTCTATCAAAGCATTGTACTAAAAGTCTAATGGGGAGAGGTGGTGGCAGTAGGGAGTAGTACCTTTGAGGCTTGAATGGTCATTGATAATTGGCGTTTTGTGCCTCAAAAACCTATGATGTGGTGGCAACAAAGATGCTTAAATTTCAAACACCTTCAGTCACAACCATATTAGGATGTGACAAAGATTTTGTTGTTTCCATTTGTTGAGCCTACTAGGGAAATTCTGATCTCTTTTCTCTTTATATACACATGCCAATTTCATTGGCCTTTTTTATGATAATAAGATATGTCATAGGTTCCTTATAACAACTTCAAAATAACTAAACATATGTGGACCACAACTAAGTGTTCAACAAATCATAGCATTACCTAGATATTGCCTAGATTACCTAGATATTGACGATGAAAGATTCTAAATTTTTGTTTGTCATATGATGAGATTTAGGATGAATTAGGATCAAACATAGTTTTAGGGTTTTATGTCATAGTTTTTATTAGGCTACACGGTATGCAGACGGGATGAAGACGGGGGACGGAGCTTGACGGGGGTGGGCGGGATGGGGTGACGGAACGTCGAAGAAAGGGGGCCCACCTGGAGGATCGTCCTGAACGTCGAAAAATGGACGTTGAAGACGGGGGCGGGGAGGAGGACGCAGGGGGCGGCATAGTGTTGGCTCCGGCGACGGACCGGGACGGAGGGGGACGGCCCCCATACCGTCCAGCCTTAGGATAAAACAAGTAAGATATGATGATAATGAAATGGGTGGAAAAGATTCCTTGTATGAATATTGCCTACCGTCTCGCCTACGTGGAGATAGAGACGTTGTAGGGGAGTGGAGACATACAAAATCAAAACTGGGGAAATTTCATTAATTAAAACATAAGTAAGTACAACATGCTATAAATAAGGTCTTTAGCAAATTCCATATTCAAAACATGTTCTTCGAAAACTTTAGGTGGGATACTTTTAGTCATCGGATCTGCAATCATATCTTTAGTACTAATATACTCAGTACAAAGATTATTTTCCTCAACTTGTTCATGTACGAACAAATACTTTGTATCGAGATATAAACCAACTCCGGTCAAACTGTTACTGTTCGAGAAACTATCGGCAGATGAGTTATCACAGTAAAGCTTCAATAGTCTAGAAATGGAATTAACGATTTTGAGTCCAGTGATCAGATTCCTAAGCAACATTCCATGACAGGTTGCGTTATAAACAGCAATGTATTCTGCCATCATTGTGGAAGTTGTGGTTAACTATTGTTTATGACTCTTCCAAGAGATAGGTCCGCCTACTAACATAAAGATATAGCTCGAAGTAGATTTCTTATCATCTTTGCATTTGGCAAAGTCAGAATCAGAATAGCATGCCACTTCTAAATGATCACTTATTCTATAAGTCAATTTATAGCCTTTCGTCCCTTGCAGATATCGAAGTACTTTCTTAGCTGCTTTCCAGTGATCTAGGCTAGGATTAGTCTGATAACGGCCTAGCATTCCAGCAATATAAGCGATATCTGGGCAAGTACAGACTTGAGCATACATCAGGCTTCCAACCACTGATGCGTAAGGTATCTGGCTCATTTTCTCCTTTTCAACCTATGTTGTCGGGCATTTGAATGAACCGAAAACATCTCCCTTAACTACTAGAGGGACTGAGGGTTTGTACTGTTGCAAGTTATAACGTGTAAGGACACGATCTATATGCCTTTTGAGACAATCCTAAGATCCCTTTGTGTCTATCTCAGTGAATTTCGATGCCAATGACTTAAGAAGCATCTCCGAGATCCTTCATGTCGAAGTTATGCGAGAGTAACCGCTTCGACTCATGCAACATGTCTAAACTATTACTTGCCAATAGAATATCATCCACATAAAGGACAAGTATAGTAAAGTTGCTCTCACTCATCTTGAGGTAGGTGCAATGATGTCACACCCGGATATTTCCACATATTTATGGTGGGCCCGGTGGGGTGTATCGTGACGTAGCTGATATCATCATAGACAATTAAACACAATTATAGCATAGCGGAAGGCTTGGAAGTTTAAATACTATTACAACCCATAATGTTCAAAGTTCAAACGAAAGAATATACAGACGGATTGTAATAGAGATCCACAGACGGACCATAAAACAAATACATAAAATGAGTTTAACAGACTTCAGGCATCTAGGGATTTGCAAGATCCTCTTAATTTATGCCAAGTAGCTCCAGCCTAGTTTCGAGAGGTACTATAACAACCCTCCTGAAATTTTTCTAACACCCTAAAATATTTAAAATACCCTAATATGTCTTAAAATACACCCCGTATGTGAAAACCGAGCCCAAAATACGATCTAGCATTTAAAATTAATTAAAAACAAAGTTTAAAGGTCGCTCGCGGGCCGCGTAGACCCCTTAAAGATCTTACGTGGGGCACGACAACTCAGATCTCCGGCGACACCCCAGGCTGCCACGTGTCATCATCGTGTCGCAGCTAGTTGTGATGACCAATCAACCCTAACCCTATTACTCTACTACGCGGGCCGCGTAGCCCGAGGTCTCACTTTACGCGGGCCACGAGAAAGCCCAAATCAGGCCCTATATAAGAGGGCATCGGGCCTTCAGTCGAAAATCGCTCACAAACTCTTTCTCTCTCGAAATTTTCTTATAGTAGGCATAATCTCCGGGCATAATACCCCCTAAATAACGAAGTTATGCTCCGTTGTAAGTATCATAACCCCTGGATACGTATTAGATACGCTGCCCGATTGATCTAGGGTTCCGTAACGGCTGTCGTGGTTCTGCCCGACGTAGTCGTTGGAATGCCGTCTCAGGGAGGGTATTGCTAATGTTAAAATGGGTTATTATACTAACACGTGTGCATTTGTGTAATTTATAGATAATCTTCAGGTAACCCTTACAGAAAATCTAAGACAGCAATGTGAGTAATTCCCTTTTTGCAAATTGTTTTACAAAACCTCACACGATTAATTATATATTAAACAGTTTTTGAGTATTTGTAAGGATACAATTATCGTCAGTATGTTGGGGTTTTGTATACAAAATTTGTTACTGCCTTGCGAGGGGTAACATTTCCATAAGTCGGGTTGACAGTACCGTGGGTGGTAATTGATATGACTTGGAAACAAATGTAATTGCGAGACCGCCCTCAATACTGTACAATGGTTTTTATTTAAACTTGATTAAACTGGGATTCACTCACCAGTATTTCCCACTGACAAAATATTTTTAAACGCGTTTCAGGTAACAATATGTGAAAGCCAAATAGAAGCCAGCTGGACAGCACTGAAGGCTTGGAAAAGTGGCAATAAAGTTACCTAAAATAAATAGACGTTTTTATTAAATAAAAATAGGATTTATTCCTATGAAAATGTGTGTATGATACATCATTATAATATAACAACTATATACATCATATATATATATATATATATATAGCACATAAAAAGGCACAACATAGTTTACTTCTTCTAGTGTCACTCAATTGACTATGCAAGTACTTTTCCTGAGAACATGTTATTTGGCCTAGTCTGAGTGTGCTATTAATCTTTAAAGAACTAATGGTTAAAGCTTAGGCATTCCTGCAATACCTAATTCGCTAAAACCTCGGGCTCTGATACCAACTGTAACACCCACCCCGTATCCCGGGTGATTGTGCACAATTGATACACTTACAGCGGAAACAACTAAACTTTCATTACAACTTATAATAGTCTGAGTACAACACTTTATTTATTTACAAACTTTTGTCAACTAAGAACTCCTTGATCTTCTAAAACTCCACAACTGTCAATTAGTTCCTGTAGCTTCCCTCATGACTCACCCGAGATAAGTATACTCAAAACGACGTCAGATATATACTGGTGAGCTCATACTATACAATTTTTATAAAGACAGACCACATTTTACATTATATGCATACACAATATGGGCATGTGACCACATTATAGTCAGGTTGGGCCTCATTGAACCTTATAGGTCACATTTGACTTGTCACAAACCACCGTACAAGAGACATACTGGTCCTCCAGCTGTGTCCCCCTACGGCCGTCACTTAGGTATGAGTGTGTGTCGCTGGACCTTATAAGCACGAAGTGCCTGTGGGTACAACACCTTATTACCCTTCCCAGAGTGACACACCTCATTAAGCATAATAGGATCCCATATACCCCTACTGACACAGGCATACTGCAGCATTCTCATTATTACCAGTTATGGACGAGTATACTATCAAAGTTTAAAAGACAAGTATGATGACTCACCTGATTAGCAATTGCTTAACTGTCGCTAGTACGACTGGGTTATGTCTCAAGGTCCTGACACATTTACATAATCCTAGGTTAGGTAATGGTACACCTAACTAGTCATTATCATGGTTGGTATTGGTTAGCACTGCCTTGTTTAAGCATGGTTGATCAGTCCATACCTAACTAAGGCTAGGCTACCTAATACCCGCCCTTGACAATAACCCTAGTACCTAAAAATAATACTAACATTACCACTACTACTAATAATAATATTACTACTAATAATAATACTCCTATTAACTACTAAAATTGAATAATAAATAACTAAACATAAACGTAAACGAGAGCATACCTTAAAACTATCTATGGCACGTTGATGTAGAGTTTCCCTACTCCTGCTCCTACTCGCGCTCCAAAAACGACTACTAACAACACCCAACGGGGTATCGTATACTCAAGATTCTCTATACTAAAGCATTCCCGTTAAAGAAACTGGTACTTAAACAAACTACTGAGACTCTTATTTAAAGCAAGCAAGCAAGCACCTCAAAACCCTTTCTGGTCGATGTGGGATTCAATTGACGTGCCTACCTGCCTGCTTGACCTGCTAGCTTGCTTGCTTATATATATTGCTGCTTCACTCGTTTTTCTCGTATAACTTTTAAAATATAATATTTTATAAAAAGACGAATATGTCATTAGAACGAGCATATTTTTATCTACGTTTTAACCTAAGTTTCATTAAAAACGGAGTAAGGTCAAAAATAATATATTTAATTATTAATATTAAACGGTCTCCTATATTAGCCCAGGCTTGTCAAGATATTTCACCTTTCACACCATCATCTTACTCGTTCAACAATATATGAAATATAAATTACATATTTCATACGTTTATAACTAGTACATTAAGGTTCGGGGTATTACATTATCCCATGTGTTTGATATTATAAAAATGTGGTATTTACTCTGATAAAATATAGTCTAACTACGATCTTGATGTAATTTCCGCTGCCAAAATAGACAAACACCATATACCACCAAAACTGGCCACGGCCGCCCGTACCCGGGTTTGTTAAGGGGACGGGGGTTGCGACAGAAGGTGGTATCAGAGCTAAGCCTCGGATTCAGCCACGGAAGTGTTCTGCTGACACCAAAAATTCAATATGTTAGGAAATAAATTACGGAACTACGTGCATAATTGTATTTTATTGTTATGTGTTATTTGACTATTTGTTAGTTTACAGTATGAGCGACCAAGGACCATCTGACGCGTACCGTCAATTGTCTGGTTCGCCTAGAAGCGAAGGTGCCTCTTCACAGCCTGCCCTCTCAGGGTACTCTGCTGATACTGAAGAAGGAATATTCGTGTTTAAGGCTCAGTCTGAAGAGCCATTCCCTCAGAAAAAGAGAGGATGGTTCAGTCGGGGAGCACATGAGCGTAGGAAACGAATGAAAAAGTTACAAGAACAGAGAGCACTAGCAGAAGCGAAAAAAGAAACCGATGCCCATTCCCAGGACATGATTAATAGGGGTTTAGCTAATTTCCATATCTTAGCAACCACTGCAGCCGACCCTAACCTGGAACAAATGATAGCACCCCAACCGCAACCACCATTTCCCGACCAACCAATGGAACTAGAGAACCCTGAAAATCAAGTAGAAATGCATGATTTCAACCCGGAGGAGATACCTAAGGTACCAGCACCAAATCCCTTAGACCCAAATTACGACCCATGGTGGGATGATAATAGGGACTATGTGCCACGTTACCCGATACACGAAGACATGCCCATGCCGAACCTAGGAGCCTACCCAGGTTTGGACCCTCTAGATCCCTATTACGATAATGATGTATACATTAGGGAGATTTTAGAGAATCCTTATCCATTTCAGGCACCTACACCTCCATACCAGGAACCCGCACCCCAGATTCCAAACCCAGTCCTAGAACCCGCACCCCCAATGAGTGCAGAAAATGTACAAGAACTTAGGACATTTGGTGAGGAAATCTTAGAGAGTAGTGAAAGGATGAGACATGTGGGAGAGCGACTCGTCTGGAAGTACGACGAGCGCAATATGGATTTCTGGATGAATCCATATCCTTGAATGTGATGGTGGAGATGGTAGTAATAATATAATAATAATATAAAAATAAATATGTGTGTATGAAAAAAAAACTACAGATGCCTACTACTAGTAATGTAGTTTTAAATTTCAGTCGGTATTGTAAGTTTAATTTCCAATATCGGTTTGTAGTAGATGCATATTATATAAAAATAGAGTAAAGTCACAATGATCGACGCTTTTGACCAAAATGTGTGTCATGTGATCGGCTATATTAAATATTATTTTGTGATATTAATACGTGGAAAATGTTTAAAATTCAGATGGACGACGAAGTAAACCAGGAAAACCTGAACAATGAAAACCTGAATGACAACAACCCGAATAATGATAATCTGAATAATGAGAATCCGAACAACAATAACAATGGAAATCAAGTGGATAATAGTGCCATCCAACACATAGTGGCACAAGAAATTATAGATGCAATGACATTTATTATTCAAACTATTAAGGAAGCTAATAATTAAAGTAAGCATAGCAGTAAGTGACCAACTGAACCTGAGCACAGCATAAACAATGGACCCGTACTTCAAGTGCCCATTCCCAAAAGAAGAAGAACCATATCTTATGGTTGTTCATACAAAGAATTCTGGTCCTGCAAACCAATAGAATTCTCGGGCAATAAAGGACCCATTGCAGCTCTACGTTGGATAGAAAAGACTGAGGCAGTCTTAAAAATAAGCAAGTGCGCGGAAGAAGACAAGATAATGTTTGCCTCCAATCTATTTAAGAACTCAGCATTAGAATGGTGGAACACTATCCTCCGGTCTAGGGGAAGTGATAGGGTTTATAACATGGAATGGGAGGAATTTAAAAATATGGTAGAAAGGAAATTCTGCCCTCCCAATGAAAAAGAACAGACAGTAAATAAGTTTCTCAATCTTAGGATGACTGGAGTAGATAGTAAGGGTTATACTACTACATTCTTTGAATATGCTATAATAGTACCAACCCTTGCATCACCTGAACCGGTATTGATCTCCCGTTACATCTGGGGATTAATTGGAGAGATTAGGCATGTAGCCAAGGCAGCTAGACCCCAAACTATAGAAGAAGCTGTAGAACTAGCCAATACCTTGACAGATGAAATTAATCCGTACTAGAGATGAAGACCAGAGGAGAAACCTAGCTCAAAGGCTTACCCAAGAATTCCGTTCTGGAAATTATAACCGTAGGAATGCAGGTTCTACCTCTGCGCCCTACTGTAAGGCTTGCAAGAAAAAGCATTCGGGAAAATGCTCCACTCACTGCAATTTCTGTAAGTCACCAGGACACAAGGAAGAAGATTGCAGGAGGAAATCTAGTAACGGACTGTGCTTCAACTGTGGAGAAAAAGGTCATATCAAGCCAAACTGTCCAAAATTGGCTCCAGCTATGAACAACAAGAACGCTAAAAATGCTAAAGCATTTGTTCTGACGACCGATGAAGCGAAGATGATTCCGGACGTTATAGCCGGTGCGAACCAAAGTTTTATTAATTCTTCGTTTTGCAAACTTCTTAATCAATCATTAACTAAACTCCCACAAGAATGTCTAGTAGAGACAGCCAATGGGGAAACCGTTAGGATTTCTGAAATCTTGCAGGGAGCAAGAATAGAATTTTTAAAACAAAAGTTTATTGCAAACCTTTACCCAATGAACCTAGCAGGATTTGATATAGTATTAGGAATGGATTAGTTAGTAGCCAATAAAGCCAGTATTTTATGTGATCAAAAGTCAATTCAAGTTAAATTCACCAAGGGGCGAAAAGATCACAATTAAAGGAGATAAACCATCTAGGTTTACAAAATTCATTTCTGTGATGAAAACAGCAAGTTGTATAAGAAAATGATCTATAGCGTATTTGATTTCTATAATCACTAACACTAAAGGAAAAGAACTACAAGATATTCCAGTAGTGTCTCAGTTTTGAGATGTGTTTCCAGAAGAATTACCAGGACTACCGCCAGACAGGGAAGTCGAATTCAGAATCCACCTACTACCAGGGACATCACCAATTGCCAAAACACCTTACCATTTGGCATCCGCAGAAATGCAAGAACTAAAGAAACAATTAGACGAATTGTTGGATAAAGGATTCATACAACCAAGTTCAGCGCCGTGGGGAGCGCCGATTTTATTCGTTAAAAAGAAGGACGGATCAATGCATATGTGCATTGACTACCGTGAATTGAACAAGGTCACAATTAAGAATTGGTACCCATTACCGAGAATCGATGATCTGTTCGATCAATTGCCAGGAGCTCGATTTTTCTCCAAAATCGATTTGAGGTCAGGATATCATCAATTAAAGGTACATGAAGAGGACATTCCTAAAACCGCTTTCAGAACAAGGTACAGTCATTATGACTTTACTGTCATGCCATTTGGTTTAACCAATGCCCCAGCCGCATTTATGGACATGATGAATCGAATATGTAAGCCATATTTGGATAAATTCATAATTGTTTTTATTGATGATATTCTCATTTACTCTAAAAGTAAAGATGATCATGCAAAGCGTTTGCACGCACTTCTAAGTTTACTAAGAAAGGAAAAGCTTTATGCTAAGTTTTCAAAGTGCGAGTTTTGGTTAGAACAGGTACAATTTCTTGGACCCTTAGTTGATCATGAAGGAATCCATGTGGATCCCACCAAGATCGAGGCAATTACCAAATGGAAAACCCCTGAGTCACCAACCGGGGTTAGAAGTTTCTTAGGATTGGTCGGTTATTATTGAAGATTTATTCGAGATTTTTCTAGAATAACCATTCCCTTAACTAAGTTAACTTGTAAATCTATTAAGTTTGAATGGGGACCAAAGCAGGAACAAGCATTTAGAATTCTTAAGCAAAGACTGACCCATGCACCCATACTAGCGTTACCAGAAGGAACTGAAGACTTTGTGGTCTATTGTGACGCTTCTAAGTTAGGTTATGGATGTGTATTAATGCAACGTCAAAAAGTTATAGCTTATGCATCTAGACAGCTTAAGAATCATGAAGAGAATTATTCAACCCATGATCTAGAATTAGGAGCTATAATTTTTGCCCTGAAAATTTAGAGACATTACCTTTATGGTAGTAAGTTTACCATTTTCACTGATCATAAGAGTTTAAGGTATGTTTTTGGGCAAAAAGAGTTGAATATGAGGCAAAGACGCTGGATGGAAATTCTTAGTGATTATGATTGTAATATCCAGTATCATGCAGGAAAGGCAAATGTAGTGGCTGATGCTTTAAGTCGAAAGTATCATGAAAAGCCAAAAAGGGTACGTTCTCTTAAATTAAATCTACAAGTAGATTTAAATGAACAGATTAGAAAAGCACAAGAATCAGTAATCAAGAATGATACTGAAAAGTTAAAAGGAATGATCAAAGAATTAGAACAATGAACAGATTGAATTTGGAGATTCCATAAGAAAAGAATGTGGATACCTAAATTAGGAAACCTACGCCACCGTATATTAGAAGAAGCCCATAAATCTAAGTATACGATGCATCCAGGAAGTGATAAGATGTACCAGGATTTAAGGAAGAATTTCTGGTGGATAGGAATGAAGAAGGATATAGCAGCTTATGTTTCTAAGTGTTTAACTTGTTCTCAAGTCAAAGCTGAACATCAGAAACCCTCTGGATTGCTGCAACAATTAGAAATGCCCGTATGGAAATGGGAATTAATAACAATGGATTTTGTTACCAAAGTACCCAAAACAAGGAAAGGTAATGATACAATCTGGGTGATTGTAGATAGGCTAACCAAGTCAGCTCATTTTCTACCAATGAAGGAAACTTTCAGTATGGAACAGTTAGCTAAGTTATATGTAAATGAAATAGTTTCATTACATGGAATTCCTTTATCAATTGTCTCTGATAGGGATAGTCGTTTTACCTCTCATTTTTGGGCAAGTTTCCAAAAAGCAATGGGAACCAAGTTGAATCTAAGCACCGCTTATCATCCTCAGACGGACGGACAAAGCGAAAGGACAATTCAGACAATGGAAGATATGCTTAGAGCTTGTGTAATTGATTTCGGAGGTAATTGGGATGAACACTTACCTTTAATAGAATTTTCTTACAATAACAGTTATCACACAAGTATCAATGCTGCACCATTCGAAGCACTTTATAGACGAAAGTGCCGAACCCCAGTCTGTTGGGCAGAAATTGGGGAAAAGCAACTATTTGGACCTGAGATAGTGTAGGAAACAACCGACAAGATCATTCAAGTCAAGGAACGACTGAAAGTGGCACGTGATCGACAAAAGAGCTATGCTGATAACAGACGTAAGCCGTTAGAGTTTCAGGTCAGAGACAAAGTATTGTTAAAAGTCTCTCCTTGGAAAGGAGTGGTAAGATTCATCAAAAGAGGAAAGCTAAGTCCCAGGTATGTTGGACCTTTTGAAATTATTAGAAGAATAGGACCTGTAGCCTATCAGCTACAACTGCCAGAGGAAATGGCAGGGATACATGATGTGTTTCATATATCTAACCTCAAGAAATGCTTAGCTGATGAATCACTGGTGGTACCTCTTAAGGATATAGAGGTTAAAGAATAACTTAAATTTGTAGAAAGGCCTCTACAGATTGAAGACAGGAAAGTCAAGAACCTCAAGCACAAGAGATTAGTTCTGGTCAAAGTGAAGTGGGACTCCAAAAGAGGACCAGAATACCCATGGGAGCTTGAATCAGAAATGCAAAGGAAATATCCACACCTGTTCCAGTAAATCTTGAGGACGAGCTCTAAAACAAGGTGGGGAGGATATAACAACCCTCCTGAAATTTTTCTGACACCCTAGAATATTTAAAATACCCCAATATGTCTTAAAATACACCCCGTATGTGAAAACCGAGCCCAAAATACGATCTATCGTTTAAAATTAGTTGAAAACAAAGTTTATAGGTCGCTCGCGGGCCGTGTAGATCCCTTAAAGATCTTACGCGGGGCGCGACAACTCAGATCTTCCGGCAACACCCCAGGCTGCCACGTGTCGTCATCGTGTCGCAGCTAGTTGTGATGACCAATCAACCCTAGCCCCTATTACTCTACTACGCGGGCCGTGTAGCCCGAGGTCTCACTTTACGCGGGTCGCGAGAAAGCCCAAATCAGGCCCTATATAAGAGGGCATCGGGCCTTCAGTCGAAAATCGCTCACAAACTCTCTCTTTCGAAATTTTCTTATATAAGGCATAATCTCCGGGCATAATACCCCCTAAATAACGAAGTTCTGCTCCGTTGTAAGTATCATAACCCCTGGATACGTATTAGATACGCTGCCCGATTGATCTAGTGTTCCGTAACGACTGTCGTGGTTCTGCCCTACGTAGTCGTTGGAATGACGTCTCGGGGAGGGTATTGCTAATGTTAAAATGGGTTATTATTATACCACGTGTGCATTTATGTAATTTATAGATAATCTTCAGGTAACCCTTACAAAAAATCTAAGACAGCAATGTGAGTAATTCCCTTTTTGCAAATTGTTTTACAAAACCTCACACGATTAATTATATATTAAATAGTTTTGAGTATTTGTAAGGATACAATTATCGTCGGTATGTTGGGGCTTTGTATACAAAATTTGTTACTGCCTTGCGAGGGGTAACATTTCCACAAGTCAGGTTGACAGTACCGTGGGTGGTAATTGATATGACTTGGAAACAAATGTAATTGCGAGACCGCCCTCAATACTGTACAATGGTTTTTATTTAAACTTGATTAAACTGGGATTCACTCACCAGTATTTCCCACTGGCATACTGTTTTTAAACGCGTTTCAGGTAACACTATGTGAAATCCAAATAGAAGCCAGCTGGACAGCACTGAAGGCTTGGAAAAGGGGCAATAAAGTTACCTAAAATAAATAGATGTTTTTATTAAATAAAAATAGTATTTATTCCTATGAAAATGTGTGTACTTAAAACTTGGGTTTTATCTCATGTTTTTGATATTATAAAAGTGTGGTATTTACTCTGATAAAATATTTCCTAACTACGATCCTGATGTAATTTCCGCTGCCAAAATAGACAAACACCATATACCACCAAAACTGGCCACGGCCGCCCGTACCCGGGTTTGTTAAGGGGACGGGGGTTGCGACAGGTACCTGTCACTTAGTCTTTGAAAAATACGTCAGTTTTCACTGGTAAATACAATTAACTGACTCATTTGAAAATATTTATGAAAATTGGTTTAAGCGCACAAGGCACAGAATCTTTTATAACTTGGGACAATTTCATTTAAAATCTTGTATACATATTTACATGTTTGTCATACATTTGGGGCCGGTTTGGAAACCGATCTTGATTAACAGACTCACCACTTATAAAACCTACAAAGGAGTTAACCCCAACTTGTGGGTAATTTATTATTTAGCATTTGCATCTGTCGGGTGTATGCCTAAACCCCGTGCATAGGTCGTGGCCATTAATAACTTAAATGAGCCAAGTTTATCCAGGACACGGTCGTTAACCCCCAATGTTTATGTTATCAAACAAAACAAATTAAAATGGGTTATGCGGATTTATTAAATCACAATCCAACTAAATGATCCCATACCCGACCAAGCAGTAATAATTTACCGTATCCCAAGCCCGTATAAGGGAAAATAAGTTAAAAGTATTTACCTGAGTTAATTATACAAGGATTGCTACTCAGCCGTATATTCCTAAGGCTTTACGCACGTATCTTCTACTGAGGCTACTTAATCTGTAAGGAAGGTTTTAATAACCTATTAGGATACTAACGGGTCTTATTTAAGTCAAAGACTTAGACCGGTTAGTTTAAGGATACTTTACGGTTCGAAACGCTAGATTAAGCGGCGACCAGAATGGGATGTAATTTAGACCCAACAAGTATGAATACTTGTATAATATAGGTAAACTAAATACATTCTGGATTTTGAAGTTTGAATGACAAGGTTAAACCCGTTTCGGCTAATTTATGCAAACTAGTTACATAAATCAAACCGAACGCGTATAAGCATAACGGGTAACCGAATGAACCATATACAAGTTCCATATATTATTATGCTTAGAATATGTTAAGATATCAATAGAATGTCAACATGTATGCCCAAAAAGAATTTAAAACCGAATTAAGCCCCGTAAGGGCATTTTGGTCAATTTAAGATTTATAAAAGAGGTTTATAGGTAAACTGAAGTTCTGGTCAAAAGCATTCTGTAAAAATATTTATTTTATGATGTTATAACATTAAGATATCATATATATGTGTGGTTTACCATTTATTGCCAAACTATGCCTTGAAAGGGCATTTTGGTCATTTCACGTATACTTTTAAGGACGTAATTGGAATTTTGAGTTCATGACTTATACCTACTATAAAAATATTTAAAATTATTTATAAAGTTAGTAGGTAACAAGTCTTGGGTGCTAAATATGTTTTTAAACCATACTATGCACCTATTTAGCGTAAAAATCGATATTCGACGATAATTACAAGGTTTGAGTGATTCTGAGATTTTGACCAGCCTTGAATGGTCAAAATATCTTATTTTTCATATTAGATCAGTAGAAAAAATTTTGCAGGTTAATTATATGAAAAACTCATTTTATTTGTAAAAAGGGCATTATCGTCAATTATAGATTTTATACAAGAACTCAATGTTAAGGTCAGTATATAATCTGACCCAATACTCCAATAATTTCTAAAAATGATATCATAACAATAGGTAAAGAGTTTTGTGCCAAAATTTATGTTTAAACTTGTTTTACATGCTTAAGGGTACTTTGGTCCTTATAAAAGCATTATTTTTGATAAATTGCATAACATCAATTTAAGACCAGAATGTAAGTGTCCAAATATTTTAAATATGTTTACTAATCAGTACCTAATCCATCTCAATGTTCTTTTATTTAAATATCCTATTTTTAGACCATAAGGGCATAATAGTCAACAATAAACATAATAACGGAAACATACATATAATTGAGATTTCTAAGTGACCATATAATATAACCTCAGAGGGTTATACTACAACATTATATGGTCACAATGGAAGCTTAAAACATAAAGGAATTAAGCTAAATCGGGTCAGAACTGAAAGTTAAAGCAAAAGTCAAGCTTTTGCGACTTTCGGTTGCGAACCGAGCTTAAACATAGAATTGTCGGGTTGAACATGTTTAGACATGTTCTAATAATATTTACCAAGTTATTTAAGTGACAAAAATATGATTTATAACCTCTACATTATCTATTTTGATTATTATTTAAAAATCTGACTAGTTTGACTTTTTGATTCATTACTTTGACCCGACAATTGACTAAGTAAACGTGATAATTAGGAGGTGCGCTTTTGAGGGATTAACACCTACCTAATTATGATCACGTAGCCATATTCGCCTCGAACAATGGCTGGACCGTTTAGGTCTAAACCGAAGGTCAAAACCATTTTGCGGCAACTTTGACTTTCGGTCTTTAAACATATAAAAACCGAACTAGAGTGGCTAAGGACACTTATAAAGGGTCCTAGCACGAACTTTAAACTAGAGGGGGCTTCCTTTTTTATCAAGAACCTCAAAAAGAGTGAGAAAGATTGAGTTTGTGAATGAGCAAGGAAATGAGGCAACATGATGCTCTTATTTATAGTTAAGAAAGGTGTTCAAGGATCAAGCCAGGTGTTAGGGATGTCCAGGGATCATCACAGGTGTCCTAGCTGGTTCCAAAAACCATCAAAGAGCTCCTGGTATCGAGTTTTGAGTGTATAAGGCGGTTATAGTGACAAACCTGCAGCTGTCCAAAACATTCTGCCCAGATACAGGCTTTACGGACCGTAAGCATGAACCTCGTATGGTCCGTAACCGCTTTGAAATATTTCACCCAGATACAGTCCTTACGGACCGTAAGCATGAACCTTATACGGTCCGTATACGATTGATTAGAGGACCCGATTTTTGAAACTTTACATATTCGGCCCCTCAACTTTTATAATCAATATCAATCATTCCCGAGAGCATGATTTAACATTATGAAGCCCCGGGTTTGATAAAAGGTCACACAGAAGCATAAATTAGTATGTTGACACTTTTAGTCCCTCCGCATACGTATTTTCAAGGATTAACAACTTCAGTCCTTCAAGATTAATCTTTTACACGTTTTAGGGTTTAGGATACGTGTCTTCACATAATTGGACACGATTTTACGAGGTGTTACAATTGATCCACTTGATTCTTTATAAAACTGTGTTTCTTCATGACTTCATCAAACTTGAGATACCACTGACGTGATGCTTGTTTTAACCCGTAAATGGATTTCTTCAACTTACAAACTAGATGCTCCTGACCTTCAGGTTTAAAACTTTGAGGTTGTTTCATGTAAACATCTCCGTCTATGTCTCCGTTAAGGAAAACAGTTTTAACGTCCATCTGATGCAGCTCTAAATTAAAATGAGCTACTGGGGCCACAACAATCCTTAATGAATCTTTACGAGAGACAACGTCTCTTGCTAATCAATTTTCCTCTTTCTGAGTATAGCCCTTTGCAGCCAATCTCGCTTTGCAGCGTTCAACGTTCCCATTTGGATCCAGTTTTGTTCTGAATACTCATTTACATCCTACGGGTTTGACACCGATGGGTAATTCTACCAAATCCCAAACATCCTTTTTCTTCTTGGATTCAAGCTCATCAATCATTGCTTTATTCCATTTAGAAGACTAATCACTGCTAATGGCTTCTTTATAAGAGATAGGATCACTGAGCTTTCTGACATCCATTTCAGTCAGGTACGTAACATAATCATCCCAATTAGTAGGCCTTCTGGGCATAAATGAACTCCTGAGTTGATTATCGGGTTCAGCGTTGTCTTGGTTTTGAGCGTTTGATGTGCCTTCTGTTCGATTCTGTATGCCCAAGACACATATTAGATTGATGTGGCTAGTACGTTATGATCCAAGTCGAGTCATACCAAAATACAAGCTAGACAAACACTTATAATATTTACTTATGATATGATCAAACAAATAAATATTAACACTTATAATATTTGGAAATTGGTTTTCTAAATAATTGCACTTGAGAAAGTAATAAATTATATGGATAATTTATTTTGAGAGAATATTTTATTGTGTTATTTAATAGGTTAAATAACATTTTAAAATGTTGTGATGTGTTGCATAAGTCTTGTAACATATTATGTTATATTTATAAAAGGTTATAAATAAATTTTTTTTGAACGGCCAACAAACTCAATCCCGAGCACTCTCGGGGCACCCACTGGACAAACGGAGTACTCCGAGAGTAACCCGAGTCCACCACCAATTCCGGGGAAAACCCGATAACCCACCCGCCCGTAGGCACGACAGTGAAATTACCGATAAAACCCGTTTGGCTCAAGGATCCAACCCTAGGTTTCCCTGGGTCTCCTATCATTGCCCACCAGTGCCTCACTCTGCACCAAGTGGGAGTCGAACCTGCATCTCTCAAGAGAAATGCAAGCTCTCCACCACTTGATCTAGAGATCATTGGCAAGGTTATAAATAAATACAAGACTAAATTTAAAATGAGATTTTGAATTAATGGTGGGAAAAGCATTTAATGGCCAACCATTTATGACTTTCCAATGTGGGTTTCCACCACTTAAAATGCATGCAATACATCTTTACCAAGAGACATTAAATGTTGATTATCTCTCCTACTTTCTTTTACTTATTTAAAGTTGCAAAGCTCCATAAACTTGAAATAATTAATTCAGCCAAGAGAAGTTTTCTAAGGAGTTTTTAACTTTAAATTTGAGAGATAAACTTGAAAGAAAAACACTAGAGAATTCTCTCTAGGATTTTCGGCCATGGGGTGATTATCCAAGTTTTCAAGTTTCAAAAATCAAGTGCAAGAACTCCATAATCTTCTCTATAATTTTCGGCCATGGTGGTAGATTAGAGGGATTTTTTCAAGTGAGTTCATGAGTGTAAAATCCTAGCTAAACTTAAAGTGTTTGTTGGAAGGCTTGGGGTATACAAGCTTGAGGTATTCTACACTTGAAGACTACCATTCAAGAAGCATCATCTTCTTCATTTCTTTTACTCCAAGAAGGTAGTCTTCTAAACACTCTATGGTTGTGTTTTAATTTTTGATAGCATGCATGCTCATATATGGATCCGGGGATTGGGTTTTACATATAAAATGGGTTTTATATCTACATGTTTTAAATATATTTTTTCCGCTGCGTTTTTATTTTATAAGGATAAAATAACTTTGATAAAAATGTGAAAAACCCAACAATGGTATCAGAGCCGCTTATATGAATGCATGCTTCATAAGATCTAAAATTTTTGGGTTTTCGGGTTTAGAGAAACACCAAGGCCGAAAGTTTTGAACATGGTTCTCCCTTTGTTTTTCAAGATTATTTTCTTACATGCATAAAAATATCTTGAAAAATTATGTCATATGGATGATTTGTTTGTTTGGACAAAAACCCACTTTTTCGGTTTTTCATTCTTGACCGAAAATGTAGGTTATAAAAAGGGAACCATTTTTGCTTCTTGAATTTTATATATGTGGATATATGTTTTTGGTGTTCATAACCTAGCCATGACCTTGTGTTTGAATATGTTGAATATTTATGTTTGTGATTTGTATTTAATTATTTCAATGAGCTGTAATAATTATTTATCTTTGTTCTTACATTTGTAAAATATGTAATTTATTTATTTTCATTTGGTATGTAAATAAATAGATTAGGTGCATTTTATTTTTACTAGAAAAAATGTATTAGGATATTTTTTTTTTGTAAAAGAAGATGCACACAAAATTGTGTTTTTGGTTTTGGCCAATTTCGGGCCTAAAGGACTTCATAGTTCTTAACGGGATTTTAGCCCAATAACCAAAACACATTTTTGAAGTCCAAAGGAGTTTGGAGCTGAATATAAAAGACATTTGGAAGACCAAAGAATGTGAAGAAATCACAACACAAGAAGAATACTTGAAGCATTTGGATGTGGAATAAAGTGGGAGTTCAACGACACATTATTTGTGTCAATATTCACCCTTTAGGAAGGACCTTTTGACACACTTGTTTCGGCTAACAAGTGTGGTCAAAATAGTTGGCTATGGTTATGCACCTATTGTTATTTGTGCTTGTGTGGTTGTTTATATATGTTGTTTGGATGATATGTTGATATGCATGCTTAACAAATTAATAATCAACAACAAGCTTAAACATGGTTCTTTAAAGATCATTAAAAATGGTTAATAAAAGGTTATTAACAGTTAATGATTTTATAATAAAATGGGTTTTATTAAAAAGAACCTTGAAAAATTTGTTTTCACAAAAGTACCAAGGATTTGAATGCATGCAAATGTATGGTACGTAAATGTTTTCTAAACTAGAATATTGAAAACTCAAAAAAAAAAATCCTTTTTATAAAACAAGTCAAACACCATCCTTTTATACAACACTCGAATCACTTGGGAACTCCTTTGCTACCACTGACCTTGAAATCCTCCTGGAACGCAGCATGCTTGGTTTCAATAATACGGGTGACATGGGAAGGACAATATAAACGATAACCCTTTGAGTGATCAGGATACCCGATAAAGAAGCAGGTAAATGTTTTAGGGTCAAGTTTCCTTAGAAAAGGATTATAAAGTTTTGTTTCAGAAATGCAGCCCCATACTTTCATATATTTAAGATTTGGTTTCCTTCCTGTCCAAAGTTCATAAGGAGTTTTAGGGACAAACTTAGAAGGAACTATATTGAGTATATGAACAGCTGCTTTTAACGGTTCAGTCCAGAGGAATAATGGTAAATTAGTATTGGCTAACATACTGCGCACCATGTTCATAAGGGTACGGTTTCTTCGTTCAGCGACACCGTTCTACTGAGGTGTACCAGGCATGGTGTATTGGTTTACAATCCACTGGCCCTTACAAAACTCATAAAATGGACCAGGACCTTAACCCACATCAGTATGTCTTCCATAATATTCATCGCTCTATCTGATCTCACAACTTTAATTTGACGATCTAGTTGTTTTTCAACTTCAGCTTTATAATCTTTAAAAGTTGTAAGCGATTCAGATTCTTCCTTAATGAGATACAAGTACATGTAACGAGAATAATCATCAATGAAAGTGATAAATGAAATATGTCCAGTGATGCCAGCGATTTGGTAGGGACCACTAATGTCAGTATGAATGATTTCTAATAAATTAGAGCTCCTAGTGGCACCTTTCTTATTCGCTAATGTCATTTTACCTTTAAGACGTTTGACACATGTTCCAAAAGCAGTGAAATCGAGAGGAGGTAGACTTCATCCTTTACGAGACGATTTAATCGTTCTCTTTAGATGTGGCCTAAACGTTGATGCCACAACATGGATGAAGTCTCTAAGTCTCGTTTCTGTTTCATCTTTGTGAGTGATTCATTAATATTATATGACAACAAAGATTTGGAAAAATCATCATCTAGTTCTAATCTATAGAGACCACCATCCAGAATCTCGGTACCATAAACAACGGAATCATAGAGAGTTTGCGATGACCATGGGAAACAACAAAACCGTCTATGTCTAACTTTGGTACTGATACAAGGTTCCGAGTTACCTCAGGAACATATAAGGTATCATAAAGTTTAATGCATAAACCAGTTTTCTAGCAGACTGCAGAGGTTTGGTCCACCTCTTCAGCTACAGATGTCTGCAGATGTGGTCCGCAGACTGCAGACATTTTACCTATGAAAAAACAAACAACACCAAAGTCTTTGGAATTAAAGTGGAGTTCCTCTTCAAGGTCAATGGTTTGAGTCTTGAAAAAGACATCTCCTCTTAGAAAACAGAAGGCACAACCTTCCATCATTTATTTACAAACATTTCAATAATGAATTAAAACTATTGAGTAATGGTTGAGATTTATTTTCATTTATTCCATTAGATGTGTTTTCTCATTAAACCCTTACATATATATAGAGAGAGATATATATGTGAAATTTTGTACAAATCAACTTAACGTACTAAGCGTGTGAAGTGGGGAAACGGAAGAAAACGCGCAGTGGCATGATAGTATCATTGGTGACTCGATTAGTAGACTATTATATAGTATTTTCAGTGTTACTAATTAAGATGGACCGGTTTTTGTAATAAATTCAAGTTAGTTGTGTGACCTATTATATGGTAATAAAAATTCATTTATATAAAGTTTCGTTACTAATTAACATAGGCCGTTAGTTATATAAAGTTCTTTTAAAGATTATATAACTAGATTTACCACCCGCCGCGATGCTGCGGGGAGCAGTTATATATCACAGTACATTCACATCGCCTACCCTTACCTACCAAGTCTGTACAAAATATTTCCGTGGATAAGTTGTACAAAAGTTGTTTTCCGAGTGTATGTTTCGGGAAGACGATGGCGATAGGTGATCCAGCTTATTTAAGGCGTTCAGTTGCATAGTGTTCCTGGGCTGCAGCCATCCAAAAAGCAGTTTTATATGAGATCATTCTTCACGCGCCTTCTTTGTGGCGCAACTTGATTTTGCAGTGGTAAGGAAACAAACACATTAGAATGAATCGAGCCATACAATTGTGGGCGCATACCCACCATTAGTCTGATTGTTATTAGGTTTTTTGTTAACGCTAGCATATTAAACTCAAAACAACAATATCTAATAGGAATATGACCCGAGTTAATAAAGAAACTCACCTATTGAAGATGCTTCTCAAGAAACTTGAATTTTGCATCTGATTCTTCATGATCCTGAGTCAAATCGGACCACATCACACCTATCGATTTATCAAGATCAATGGTCACTTCCACTTCATATCTTAAATAAAAAACTCCAACAAAAAAGATGAATATCTTATTATGGAGATTCAACAAAATTTGATTTATTATTCTACTTGAGCTGCTTGTATCTACAATTTTATAAGTCCAACATGCTTATTTTATAATTTCAGTTTGATACTATTTTTTTCCATCATATGCACTAAGATAAACAAAATGTAAGTAGTTAGTGGGGAAAAAGCGGGCCGGGATTCCTTAGGGCCGTCTAAAAAGTCTTAAGTTTAAAAGTCTTATTCTTATTTATCCAAAATTAAATCTTGATCACCACCATCCATCCATACTTCAGTCACCATTAAAAAAAGGTCGACCCTCTACCTCTTCAAAGAAATCAAACTTGATAGCAAGTTAGCACTCAAAAACATATAAATCAAAGATGAAATCAACTTATTTATCGATATTTTTTATTCGAACTATCCTCTTAATGTTATTTAGTTTTGTTCATGTAATAAAACTGGAGGTTTCAAAACCTTAGCAAAATACTGAACTATTAAAATAAACATTCCCGAGGTGAGAAACCCCAACATGGGGAGGTTGTTTGGGTAGTGGTTCAAAGTGAGTTTAAGTTGAAATAGGCCAACTTAGTAAAACTAAACTAGGGTGTCGGGCTCGAGTGGGCCACCAATACTTTCTGTTCCATTTATAAAGCTCGACACGAGTTATTTGATGATCATGTTAAAAAGTTTCCCACTTTAACTCGTTACTCAACCATTCGTCCCAAGAAAAGCTTACAACCAAACCATGGAGTTTGAATTTGTCAGACTCTGATTGCCTCGCTTAAGTCAGACGAAATTATCCCTCACTATTACAGTATAATCATTACAAAATTAGAGTCTTACCTCAACAAATCAGACAAAGAGTTCGGAACAGAACGAAGGTGAATCGAACAATGATAGCAGTGATGCTCTCACTCTTAACGTTTCAGTTTCAGTCAATTTACTACACGAATCCAACAATTTCAATATCAAAAGAATAAGAACGAAACCTAATTTGTGATTAAAGAAAACCGAAATTAATTTGTACCTGGTTGCGGATCGAATGAGAATCGGAAGTTAGGGTTTGTGATTGTGGAAGAATAGTGATTTTTCACACACCCGAACATACACAAAGCTGTTGCCTCCCACTATCATAGCTACCGTCACCATCACCGCCACCGCCACAACCCCTTCTCACCACCACAACCTTTCAACACCGCTACCTCTCATTACTCCTCTCTCTCTCTCTCTCTCTCTCTCTCTCTCGATGGGTGAGCGTGAATGATTATTCTGGGTTTTGCTTTTGGCAGAGTAAAATAGATGATGAGTGTGTGAGCACATATTTTCTATGAAGAAGGGTTGTATGGTGGGGAGTGGACATATGTATGAAGCAGAGCCATAATGGTTTTTTTTTTTTGGAAAACACCCAAAGCCCATAGTACAACCAACCTAAGCATAAAGTGATTGCTTATTTATAGGGTTTTAATTATATCATTTATACCGTACAAACTCGTGTAGTATGCATGTCTATAACCTAATATATTAATAAAAAATTACCAATAACTTTTAGTAAATTTAACAACAATAACATTAAGTAAATATGACATATCTAACTCACTTTTGATCTAAATCTTTGCTTCTAACACGGGATGCCTCCAAAATGTGCCATAAGATTTTGAGTTCATCTCCCCTTTTTACAACACTCTTAACTTATATTTAATTTTCTCATATATTTAATATTCTCAAATTGCAAACCATCATGCTAACTCGCATTGGCGAATCCAAGACCTTTTCCCGTAGGTTCTTTTGGTAGATTATTACTATTTTTTTCTTCAAATCATATAAGGTTTACACTAATTTTTTCCATTTTTTCCAAACCGAATGGGTTCACGTGAACCCCAAAACAGGGTTGGATACACCACTGCTAACTCGCATAGTTTTTTATGGAATTTACTATCTTCTACAACTCGCAAGGACACACCTACTAGCAAGAACATATATAAGAGGGTGTTTGGGGTTGAGTTTGAAAATAGATTATGCATTTTGAATAATCAGAATAAGATAATTAACTGTAACAAAACGTGATGTTGAAAGATAGTGTTTGGATTTGATTATGTTGCTTGATATCACAATAATCAGATAATCAACTATTCAAGGGTTTGGCAAATATATATTTAAAAAAAATAAACAATTGAAAATCCTTTTTCTAAACGCAAATAATCAATTTTTGGAAAACTGTGTTTTGTTGCAGTGGGGGGGGGGGGGAGGGGGGAGCTGCTTTTGGAAAACTGCGTTTTGTAACTTTCTAAACGCAAATAATCAATTTTTTTTTATTTTTTACCCAAACACTCAAAACTGATTATTTACGATTTCAAAACTCAATAATCTAAAAATCCCCTTCAAAACTTGATGTATTGTAAAATACACCCTTTATTCATGTATAGTTTGTATAATTTTCCGTTAGATTTAGTTTAGTTTTCGTTAGAATTTGCATACTCTTGATCCAATTGCGTTTTGCAGGTCTCATGCATTTAAAACTGCTGGAAATTGAGTGAAACAAGTGAAAACATGAACAAGTCAAGTCCTGGAACGTGTTGGAGAGTCGGGAGCTGAAACGGATTGAAAATACAGGAAAAGTGCATTCTGGCACCCCGCGACATAGTTAAGAAAGTCTCTTGCGCCCGGCGAGAGACCATAATGTTTTGAAGACAATTGGAACAAGGTGGCGGGCCGCGACCTACTTACATGTCTCTCTCGCGCCCGGCAAGAGAGCTATGTTGGCATAATTATTCGAGCTGGTCATGGGTTTTGAGTTGGAAATTATATATAATCATCATTAACTTCAATTAAACCCTAACTTACGAATTAGCAAGACTTTTGGCGATCTTGGAGCTGCATTAGGAGCGTTTTTGAGCAATCGAAGCTGTCGGTTGAAGGTCGGAAGTTCGGAGAATCATTCGGGTCATCTCTTTTGTAGGATCGTTTTCTGACCCAAACGAGTCGATCAGAAGAGTTTTTGCTCAATACGAGAGGTGGAAACAAACGTATTAAGGTAATTCAGCTTGTAATTCACTTTAAACTATCTTTTGATTGATTTGACAAAGTTTTACAGCGAGTAGACACTTCGGCAGCAGTTCGGCACTGAAACCGGAAAGTTACAAATGACAAGGCACAACACATATATATAGGGCTGGCTATTTCGTACGAAATGGTTGACACGAAATCATTTTCACACGAAATGGCTATTTCGTGCGAAATGACACATTGTCATTTCGTGCGAAATACCCCTTCAACACATATTTGACATTTTTCTCATACTACGTGCCCTGATCTATCTAATACAATACAAGACACGATACAAGACGAAGTCGATAAACGTATGCACCAACAGACTCCCCCTCGGATGTTGACAAAGTATTTAGTGTCGAGTCTTCAATCTTCAGTCTTTATCAATCTTCCCGTACTCTCCCAAAATATCTAACAATGTAAAGCATCCTCAATCTATGTCTTCTTTTCATTTCCAGGACCTCGACCTGGCTCTTTCTTCACTCTAATTCTCTTGAGCAGATCTCTTGATTCCTTAAGTTCATCAGTATCATCAGTACCAGTATCATAACCTGGCTCTATACAACTTTAGACTCCTCTTTGCTAGCAGAATCCCCCTTAAGTTGTGCTTGGGATCGTAGTCTGGCTTTCACATTTTCAGGATCGAAACCTGGCTCTTCCTAATCACAGACTCCTCAGGAATTGAAACCTGGCTTACCTTCACATCCTCTACCTCAAAATAAATTTCACAAATTTAAAATTTTACAAATTTATTTACCACTTGCAGGTATCAATCAATCACGAAATGATTTTACAATTTTAAATCTTTGATGAACCACTTGTAAAAACAAATTCAAAACATGATTTGACATTTGCAATTTTGATGACCACTTGTAGAAATAATCATTTTTCTTTTCAAACAATTTTTCTTTTCAAATAAACTCTCCCAATACTTTTATTCATCATGTTTAGCACTTAGAATTTTGAAAATCACTCTTTTCAACATCAGTTATCGAAAATAAAATGAAATAAAATCTTTTTGGATTTTCAAAACTTTATGCTAAAACACACTTAAAATCTTTTTGGATTTTTGTTTTGAAAGAAATGCAGAAATATTTACAGTCAATATTTTTGTGAGTTTGTGTAAGAGGATCATATCAGTTTTTGAGACAAATCACTAACACCGTTAAGCTTTAAACACTTTAAGTTCTAAACGATTCACTTAGATTGTCAGTATACTGATCCACTTTAATTTTTCACACAAAGTTCAACTGTTTCGAGATACGAGATTAGTGTTTTAATGACTTAAACTTATTCGCGTGTCCCACCTCAGAATATACTCCCGTATCTAGACTTCTATATTCAGTCTTACAGGTGAATGTACATTAATGATATATGTAGACGGGTAAATGCGAAACCGTGAGAGCTCAGGCTAGAACTTCCGTTCGTACAAAGAGATGACGGCTCGTCTTTAGGTGTGTCCCGTTTGGGGATCTTTTCTTCAACAGCACATGATTAGCATTTTGCAATGTTTCATCATTTTTTGTACAGAGGGTTGGCTTTAAGATTAAAGCTATGCAAAGCATTATACGAGGACTAGGTTATTGCTCCCGCAAAATCAAAAGTCCTGGTATAATACCCCAGATATCATCACGCACAAAGACCTAGTATGTCAGAAATAGAAAATCTTTCAAACAAGATTTCGGGGGTTACCCATATATCCGAGAGATGTTTCCCACGATATAAGTAAGTATTTGATATTTATGCTTATATCTCGAAAACAATCTACTGAATGTATAAAAACCTACTGGCACATCCTCAGTGAGATCGTTTATCACAATTTTGACTTTACATTTCTTTAGCGTGCTGTGATAGTCCACTGATGTACTATCATTTCCTATTTTTCACACTAAAACTCTTTATCATTTTTCGATGTTTTTGGATTTTTCAAATTTTCTAATGTTTTTGGATTTTCTGAAATTTCTTACTCCCCCTAAAATTCAAAAACATTTTAAAGAAAATTTTGAAAATAAACTATACAAGTAAAGTGACAACTGTTGTGAATTGCTTCAATTCGCCATCCACTTGGCGTAAACAATCAGAACTCCTCCTTACAACAAACTATTTTCCCATTACGATTTCGAAACACTTAAGTTTGTTTTAATCAAAATGGTTTTTCCGGAAAATAAATTTTTGTTGATTTTACCACTTGTAGGCTGGGGAATACTTCATCACTTTGTTTTAACTGCACAACCACTTGAAGAAGAGTTAAATCAAGTACAATTTAATGTCCTTGATTAACCACTTGTAAGTCGAAATATCACATAACAACCACCATTCACATCTGTGATATTTTTCAAGAAAGATGCCGATTCCTACTCCCCAATTACCAACCTGGGAATTCCGGCAAGTCAGGTTTTTCAGTTAAAGAGATTCTCCCAAGCCTGACAGTTCTTGGGAGATTCTGAGTTATCAACACTCGGTTTCTTTCCTTTCATCTTCTTCTCATAATATTCCTTTACCCCTTTGACTTTCCCATCAATCATTTTTTCAAAAATATGTTTCACTTTGGGGTAAAAGGCTTTTTCAACATCAAATTCTTTCTTTTCAGAAAAGAATTGATTTAAAATCTCAACTTTTCCAATTTTTTGTTTAAAATTTTCAGCCCTCAATGGTGGAAAATTTGCATCATCCATTGGAGGTACTGATTTTTCACTTTTTGATTCAACTTGTGGCTCCTCTGATTTTGTGAAATCAGATTCATCGCCAGAAGATAGCTCCTCTGATTTTGTCAAATCAGAATCATCGCTAGAACTATCATCAGATCTCTTAACAACCCACTTTTGGTTGTCAAGATTTGTTTTTCTCTTGTAAAACCTTTTTGAACATTCACCAACTTCAAACTTTGAGTTTTTGAAAACTATAAATGGTTTAGTTGGTTGTTCATTTTCAACCATCTTTACTTTCATTTTAAGAGACACTCCCTGTTTTGTTTGGATTGCCTTTGGACAATTCCTGGCAATATGACCAATTGATTTGCATTGAAAACAAGTTCTTGTCTCTTTCTTCTGAACATCTCCATTTTTCATATCTTCTTGCTTCTTCGCAAGGAATTCTCTGTTTGATTGCTTCCAGAATGCGCTTTTCTCTTCTTCCTTTGAGCTTGCACCTGAAATAAAAACAGTTTTTGGTTTATACATTTTCTCATTTTTATGATTTTCTGGTGGAATAAATCCAAGACCTTTCTTTTTGAAATTACCGTTATGGTTTGGTTTCTTTCGATAACCTGAACCAGAACTGTAACCCTTTTTTCTTGTTTTCTCTTTGTTGAACTCTTGAGGTGTATTTTTTATGTTTATCAGAAAGATTTACATCTTTTATTTCAGAAATATTAATTTCTGTTAGTTTGAAAATCTGTTTTATCATTTCAGTTTTGACACCTCTTATTGGAAATTCTTCATCAGAAAATAATTTGTCAGAATCATTCAAAGTATATGCCACTTTGAACGTTTCATCATTCAAATTAGATTTTGATAACAAGAATTCTTTATTGTAAACCCGTTTGTCCATTTTGACTGTTGGACTAGGAGTGCTGGATTCAGACTTTGACTCTGACTTAGACTCCTCCATATCATCTTTATCTAACACATGATCCACCACTTTCTTCATCAATTGAGATTGTTGATCAGTGTCAGACGATGTATAAGTGACATCAATGTTTTCTGGCAAGTTATCTGATGGATCAGACTCCCACACTAAGTTGGTTGCCTTTTCGACTCTTTCAGAATTTGGATTTCGTGGCGAATATCCATTTTCAAGCGGGGGTGGACACTTGTTGTAACTGACCCTTTGTTTCTTACAAGAATCTTTCACTTTAGTATCCTTTTTTTGTTTCAGAAGTCTTCTCTTCAGATGTTTCTTCTTCAAAAA
This sequence comes from Helianthus annuus, assembly GCF_002127325.2. Taxonomy (NCBI): domain Eukaryota; kingdom Viridiplantae; phylum Streptophyta; class Magnoliopsida; order Asterales; family Asteraceae; genus Helianthus; species Helianthus annuus. The sequence goes on from NC_035441.2 coordinate 123,778,882, forward strand.
CCTTCATGCCTTCAACGGTTGGATAAATCCTGTCAATAACATAAGAAGTACATGAGTAACTTTTTAACAACCTGATTACTCTTTCTGTTTCAATCCTTTGGGTTTCCAGTTTTTGTTCCAGAACAGCACACTTCTCAATGTAATTGTTGACGACTTTCTACTTTGTCATGAAAGCTCCTTGAAGTGTTTTCATTGTTGTTGCTTGTTCATTGCTCGATTGATTGTATTGATTCATTGCTTTGTTTAGAACATCATAGGATTCTTTCAATCTGTTCATGTTATGAATCAAAGTACTGTTTTGCTTCTTTACTACTTCACAATTTTCACATTTCACAGGAATCTTTTGTGCATCAGCTTCTGCTTCAACTTTGAAAGCTGGAACTTCTTTTACCTTTTTCTTTATCACCGGAACTTCTTCATCATCACTGCTGACTGGTTTTTTAACTTTCTTCTTTTTCTTTCGAATCTTTCCATTATCACTGTCACTCTCTTCTAGCATTCTTAAGTGCTCTTCAATTCTTTATTCATAATAATCATCATCATTATCACTGTCTTCAGCAACTCGAGCGACAAAAGCTTTGGCTTTTAAAATCTCTTTTTCCGGACAATAAGTATCCCAACTAAAATTTTCCCAGCTAAAACCTTCTGGTAATCTTTCATCATCTTGATCTATCAGAAATGCTTTGCTGTCAGCTGAAATATATTTATCCCAACTGGATCCTTTTGTTGATTTTTTATCATCTTGATTCACCATACAAGCTCTCTTTGATGACTCCTCGATCGCTTTCTTAGCATGTGCAGTTTGTGGTTCTTGTTGTTGTTGAGCAACTTGATGATAAATTGCTTTCCGATAGTAATCCTTGTTGTTGAACGGATTTTGAGCTCCACTTGCTTCGCGATTCATGCACTCTCTCTTGAAGTGTCCTTTTTCCCTGCAACGAAAACAAGTAACTTTAGATTTATCAAATCCTAAAGTAGAAACATTTGCATCACGGAAATCATCTCTTCCCGTAATTTGTTTAAACTTTTTGGCTCTCCTCAACACACTTGCCAAACACCACTTTATATCCATCAATTCCATCTCCTCAGCATCAATCTGATCGTAATCCTCTTTTGTCAACATTAGATTCCCGATCCTTCCTGCAACTAAACTCCCATATGACTCTAATACAGTCACTAACAAAGACATGTGACTTTTTGCAACTTCTTCTGAATAATTCTGATCATTTTCAAGGTTTAATGCAATGTTGCATTGAAGAACTTTGCCATTCTTTGTTGTTGACAAGTTTTGATCAGATGATGAGTATGAAGAAAATCTCGTTTTGCTGTTTGATCCTTTAGATGACCCTCCAGACGAACTTTTAGCATTGAATGCAGTCTCAACCTTTGGTGACATGTTGGTCTTATCACTGATACCTCCTTTGTAATAAAGCCCAATATCTTGTTCACCATCAAAATCTTTCATTCTTGAGATCTTTCGTTGTTCCATCTCCTGAGCTTCAAGTTTTTCAATGAACTTACTCAGTGTTAGATTCCCAAAATCTCTCTTGTTTCTCAACATCATGAGGTATGTGCCCCAAGTTTCATGTGGCAACGCATCAGCCAGCTTTTCAATCAATTCCTCATTATCTTTTGTGATGCTTACTCTCTTCACGTTGACTAACAAATTACAATATCTTTCTATGATCTGCTTAGTGCTTTCAGTTCTTAGACCCCGAAATAGATCAAATTCCTTTTTCAAAAGTGATTTTTTGTTCTTGATCATTTCTTTACTTCCAACAAACTTCGATTTTAATGCTTTCCAAATAGAATACGCAGTTCCATTGTGTTGCAATAAAACCAAGATATCTTCCTTAACCGCTTGATGTAACAAACTAGTCATCATCTTTTCATCATTGTATTTCTTTTTCTCTTCAGCACTAAGATCTTTAATTGCAATAACCTCCTCCTCCTCATCATTCATTGGTCTAACATATTTTGTTTCAACACATTCCCAAGCATCCAAATAATTTGCTTGTACCCAATTCTCAAATCGTTCTTCCCATCCTTTATACTCCTCGATATTCATGAGCTTTGGCAGTTTCTGCATGGTGCCCGTTTTATTTTCTAACATTGTGTGCTGTGCAATGGTAATCGGAGTAGCAAAGGTGTTGCAAAATTCCTCTTCCATGTTTCGGTTTCAAAATTTTCACAAACTTATCTTTCAAACGAAATACACTCTCAAGCGAAATGATCTTTGGTGCGAAATAACCTTTTCAAACGAAATGAACTCTTTCACACGACATACTGATTTCATGCGGAACAGACAAACGAAATAGCAATTTGATGCGAAATGAACTAATTTCGTGCGAAATAAATGATTTCGTACGAAATAGCTAAACTTTCAAGCGAAATGAAGTGATTTCGTACGAAATGGGTGATTTCATACGAAATAAAGTACCCTTTCAAACGAAATGACAATCTGGTGCGAAATAGGTCTATTTCGTGCGAAATAGATGACAAAGAAATGATTTCGTGCGAAATGCTGCTGATGTCATCATCATGTCGAGCTGTTTTTGCCAAAATTGATCATGTTTTAAGCCGTTTTAAGATCTGAAACGTTCTAGGGTTTGTCAAAACACTGTTTCGCACATTATATGTAAAATTTAAGTCATTTTATCCGTGAAAACTTGTTAATTTTGAAAAAGAAGGTCTAGAAATCAGAATTTGCAGCTGAATTGGTAAGAACTCTTCCTCCTGAGCTCTGATACCACTTGTAGGATCGTTTTCTGACCCAAACGAGTCGATCAGAAGAGTTTTTGCTCAATACAAGAGGCGGAAACAAACGTATTAAGGTAATTCAGCTTGTAATTCACTTTAAACCGTCTTTTGATTGATTTAACAAAGTTTTATAGCGAGTAGACACTTCGGCAGCAGTTCAGCACTGAAACCGGAAAGTTACAAATGACAAGGCACACCTAGTATATATAGGGCTAGCTATTTCGCACAGAATGGTTGACACGAAATCACTTTCACACAAAATGGCTATTTCGTGCGAAATCACCAGTTGATTTCGTGCGAAATGACACATTGTCATTTCGTGCGAAATACCCCTTCAACACATATTTGACATTTTTCTCGTACTACGTGCCCTGATCTATCTAATACAATACAAGACTCGATACAAGACGAAGTCGACAGACGTATGCACCAACATCTTTAACATCCGGGTGTTTTCATTTACGTTTCTTTCTCTTTGATCATGTTTCGTTTGTTTAAAAATACTTTTTCGACGTTTGTTTCCATGACTATGATCGGCTAGATTTTGTTAACTACCTAGACAAGACGAATGGTTGCTAAAGTTTGGATTTTTATTATGGATTTATGATATTTATGGATTTATTTATGTATTATAGGCGATTTGATTATTAGCTAGATGTGTATGCATGCTTGATTGTGTTCAAATATTGTTTATTGCTTTACATAATTCTTGGTGACGGTCTTTATCACATAATAGAGTTGTGTTAGGTTCTAGATTTTGGTGACTGTCGATATCACATAATAAATCTTTAATCCTTAGGGTTAAATTGGCCAATAAACCTTAAAATCAATATTCGGTAATCTTATGAAATCAAGTGTTCTACTAACCCTCAATAGCTGACAAGTGCGAGGTTATTGTTAGGTCTAAGCGATTAAACCGTAAGGTGTGTCCTTCTTAGGAAGTAAACCTATTAGCTGCTGTCTAACAAGTCTAGTTAAGAACCCAAATTTATCATTGACTTGAGTCCCGAAACGGAGAGAGTCTTGTAGGGTACTTTCATAACTCATTAGAGGTCCGGACAATGAGTCTAATTCACCGGTGAGTATAACAGCTGATGTGTGTAAAGTGCAACATATAAATTACATCAAATGAGGAATAAAACTAACCCTTTTTAGTACTAATGTTGGAAAAAGTGTGCTTTTGTCTTCCTTTTGTATTTTCAGGACCAAATGAGCTTAATTGAACAAAAGGAACAAATATGCAGCAAAAACTAACATAAATACACAGAAAAGGAATAAACGTGGCATGCACGACCCCTCGACAGCATCTTCCCAAGAAAAAAACAAGAAACAGGAGGCTGGCCACGGCCCCGTGTCCAGCGAACACGGGGGCGTGGCTAGATGTCTGCAGAAAATGACAAAGTTGTAGAAGCTTCTATTCCCAGCACGGGGGCGTGCCCAACTTAACACGGGCTGTGGTCAACGCTAAGATTCACAGAATCTTACAAATCTTGATAGTACATATACGCTTCTGCATACGGGGCCGTGCCCAGTGAACACGGGGGCGTGTGGAGCCTAGTACAGACAATTGCAACTAAAGAAGAAAGAGAAAGATGATGGCCACGGGGCCGTGTCCAGCGGACACGGGGCCGTGTCCAGGCTTCTGTACAGGCTATAAATAGGGGTGCTTGGCTCACTTCAAAGGCATCCCTTGGCAAACCACCTCTCTCCCACTTCACCACCACTCCACCACCACTACAACACCCACATCTACCACCATCCTCCATCATCCACCTTAGAGTGTGTGTAGTAGTCTCGGGATCCAAGATTGATCGTAAGAGTTCTTGTCAATCAAAGACCATGTTTGGCTAAGCCTCTTACATCACTTGGTGAAGACAAGCATTTAATGTAATACTTTTGATTTTTAATCTTTTGGCACTTTTTATTTGGTTTTGTATTAATGACTTTAATAACTAGCTTCTTATGTTGAAGGTGAAACTTCTTTATCATTTGTCTGTGGTGTCTTGGCATTACTTTACTGTCTATATAAAGTAAAAGATTTTCACCATTCATATCTCTACGGTCTATATAGAGATATGTTGGCTACCTGGTCGGGGGTTAAGGAAATGGTTTAGTAAGGTTCTTGCCTTGTTCAGTGTATAGAACCTGCAAGGACCTGGGTCAAGCTTACTAGGACATCCTTCAATACCCACTGGTATTGGATGGCGGGGGTGCGAATGGCTTGATCCCCTCATATGTAAACTACTATTAATACATTAACCCGGCTACTTGGGATTGTATCCCTGCTGACTCAAACCACTTAGCCGAGGGTAACGTCGCCTTCAAAAGAGGGGCCTACCACTTTACGCATTAATAACTTAATTAATTATCTTTCAATATTCCGACCCTTTGGGATTGTATCCTTACTGACTCAAACCACTGGGTTGAGGGTAACGTCACCTTTAAACGAGGGGCCTACTATTATAACTAAGATAATCTCTTAAAAAGTGCAAAAGTGCGGAAATCATCAAAGGTTACATTAAAGGCGAGTCGGATCCAAGTGATTCATCTTGTCTATCTGTTTTTCTTTTATTTTTATTTTTCAGCATTTTAGTTTTTATTTTCATGTTTAAAACCTTTTCTAAAACTTTTGATTTGATTAGACGTTGAGGATAAATCAGTACTAAAAGCTCTTGTGTCCTTGGACGACCTCGGTATCTTACCAACGATATACTACGCTCTCGATGGGTGCACTTGCCCATGTGTGTGTTTAGTGTTAGTAGAATATCGTGTTTTATAAATTTAAAACATGACTAATGTGTTAAAAAAGGGCTTAAATATCAATAAAAACATCTCACACCCAACACACACCAACAGCCTTTAGGGTACCCTAATGTACTCTTGAGAAGGGTTAGGAGGCTTAGTTGGTAACTCTAGAGGTTTAGCATTGATGCGCGTGTGGTGTTTTAGGTTTTTATGTATAATTTTTAGCCCTTTTTACACGTTAGTCAAGTTTTAAATTTATAAAACACGATATTTTACTAACACCAAACACACATTTGGGCAAGTGTACCCATCGTGAGCGTAGTATAGTGTTGGCAAGATACCGAGGTCGTCCAAGGACACAAGAGCTTTTAATACCGGTTTATCCTCAACGTCTAATCAAATCAAAAGTTTAGAAAAAGGCTTTAAACTAGAAAATAAAAAAACTAAAAATGCTGAAAAATAAAAATAAAAATAAAACAGATAGACAAGATGAATCACTTGGATCCGACTCGTGTTTAGTGTAACCTTTGATTACTTTCGCACTTATGCACTTTTTAAGAGATTATCTTAGTTATAGTAGTAGGCCCCTCTTTTGAAAGTGACGTTAACCTCAACCCAGTAGTTTGAGTCAGCAAGGATACAATCCTAAAGGGTTGGATTATTGAAAGATAATTAATTAAGTTATTAATGCGTAATGTGGTAGACCCCTCTTTTAAAGGTGACGTTACCCTCGGCTAAGTAGTTTGAGTGAGCAGGGATACAATCCTAAATAGCCGGGTTAAAGTTTTAATAGTAGTTTACATATGAGGGGGTCAAAGAGTTTGGACCCCCGCCATCGAATACCAGTGGATATTGAAGGAGGTCCTACTAAAATTGACCCAGGTCCTTGCAGGATCTATACACTGAACAAGGCAAGACTCTTACCAAACCATTCCCTTAACCCCCGACCAGGTAGCCAACATATCTCCATATAAACCGTGGAGATATAAATGGTGAAAATCTTTTATTTTATATAGACAGTAAAATAATTCCAAGACACCACGGACAAATGATAAGAAAGATTCACCTTCAACATAAGAAACTAGTTATTAAAGTCATTAATACATAACCAAATAAAAAGTGCGAAAAGATTTAAAATAAATAGTATTACACTAGACACTTATCTTCACCAAGTGATGTAAGAGACTTAGGCAAACATGGCCTTTGATTGTCAAGAAATCTTACGATCAATCTTGGATCCCGAGACTACTCACACACTCTATGATGGATGATGGTGGTGGATGTGGGTTGTGATGGTGGTTGTGAGTGGGTGAAGTGTAACAGCCGTCGAAAACGGGTTCTAAAACCCGAACCGGTTGTAAACGAACTATCACTAATTAAATGTGAATGGAATTTATTGCTTTATTTTATTTCTTTTTTTTATTATTAAAACGTGGTTAGTAAATAAACGAATTATCAATATTGTTTAACTAAGTTAAATATGAGGGGCCATTTGTGATATTATAGAAACTTATGGTTCTCTTTTAAACACAAGTCTCTTTGAAACTGAAATTTTGCCGCTAAAAAACCCAGTTCGTAAACAACTCGGTTTCCTTTAACACTTCTGCTGATTTTTCGTGATTACATCGTGATAGAAGTTTCCATGATGAATGAACCTAGACTCACACATACGAATCAATCACGGATCGTTTCCATATATTACGAGACACGAGCATGCTATAAGAACCGAAACCATCATCACGTAAACTCACACATCTCGACACCCTCTCACCTTCTTCTGCTTCGATAAACAACCCACCGGAGACACGGTCATCGCCGGAGATCAGAGTTTCACTGGAGCCAACCGGAGGTTACGCCGACACCGCGACGAAGAAGCCACGAATCGTTTTCGGATAACCGCATTCATTCGTTCGGAATCCTTTCCTCACCATTCCTCGTACGCTACTTTCAAGGAAATTATTATAAGCAACCACGGTGAGTGAATCTTACAACTCCCCCTTTTTTTCCATTTTATATACGTTTTGGGGTGTATCATGTGTCGTAGTGTTTTTATCGCATTTTACAAGTTCAATTCCGTGCAATTACCATTATGTGGAGTATCTATGTTATGTGTTGTTTGACTGTTTATCATGTTGGTGCATTTCATTCATTTTCGATATCACATCATCGTAGGCTCGTCGGTTCCCCATTACCTATGGGCGGAACTTGACGTTGCCAACCATACGAGGTCAGCTTCGTTTGATTGAGCTTAGACCTTGCAGCACACCGCAATACCGTGCAACAAGCATACATTCATATGAATCATTATATTTGGTTTGTTTATTGTTTGAGATTGTGTTATGTGTTGTTTGGTTGTTATCACTTGGTGCATTTCATACATTTTGGATATCATATCACCATAGGCTCGTCTGTTCCCCATTACCTATGAGCGGAACTTGGCGTTGCCAACCATACGAGGTCAGCTCCGTTTGATTGAGCTTAGACCTTGCAGCACACCATAATACCGTGCAACATACATTCATTCATTGGCACACCATAATACCGTGCAACATGCATGCATTTATTGAATCATTTCAGTTGGTTTGTTTATTGTTTGAGATTGTGTTATGAGTTATGATATATGACATACAACATATTTACTTTCATTGGTTAGCGCACGTTTTTCATAATAAATCAAACTTAAACAAATTATTTTTCCAATAACATTAAGGTTCACTCGCCAACTTTTGTTGACCCAAAAACCATTTTTACACATGATACAGGTGATCAGGTACGAAGAGAAGATTGGACATAGGATGGGCCTTAGTTAACAAGAAACGGATTAGATTAGTGTAGTTTATTTGTTATAATCTTGTATTTGTAATTGTGTATTTGAATTATTTGTTTCATGAAACATTTGTTATGAATTAATGATTATTTAAAACACGTAATAGCAAGTCATAAGCTCTCGGATCAACCCAATCATGCCCCGGTCACCTTTTCCGCTGCGGGTCGAGGTATGACAGATTGGTATCAGAGCTTTTGACTTTAGGGATATAGGATAGGTTATTAGACCCTTAGAACCTATACTTTAGTCATCTAGGACCTATGTGCTTATGTGATTCCATGTTATGCTTAACTTATGAATTGCTATTGGTCACGCATTTAAATTCCTTTCATTTCACACACAAATCCATGCAAGCACTTTATTTGCTACTTAATTATGTGATACATGAAATGTGTTATAATTATGTCATGAAGTCTACATATCTATTACATATATCACTCCAATATACCATACGAAACTTATACAATCCTTATTTATAAGTTCTCAATTTCACTAAATTTCCAAAACATTTCCCTCCATTTTCCAAATACTTATTTTTATGTTATTCAAACTTTTGTGATGCTTTGTTTTCTAATTCCATCAAAGTGAGTTCATGTGACGGGCATGTAGTAACTGGAAGGGTTCGAGTACCGGTAGTCGGGACGTCCTGTCTAGGATTGGCATTCGTATAAATCCGAATTAACGGACCAGTTTGCCTACCTGGGGACTAACGATGAGAGTACGAAGGACCTATTAGGCCAAAGCATGCCACACCAAACGTCATGTGAACTAACCCCACTTTGAGTTGTCACCGTGTCCAACCAAGGATACCCTCCGACTTTCATACATTACATTCATATTTCTCGATTTTCTTCGGGTTTTAGTGTACGTTACCAGGCTAACACATGCGAACCATACGAAAGCCCGGTAATCATGGGGGCCCACGTGATTACGAAGGTGAAGTATGGCGGCATGCAAGGCCCAATTACGAGCAAAGCCCAAGAACACTTTAAAAGTGTTACCATAAGTTACTGTTTTCTAATACACCCCAAACGTTTTCATTTTATCAAATGTTTGTATTTTTTTCTCTTTTTTTTCGCATATTTGCTAGTAAATCCACGAAAAATCTCATAGCCTCGTTTGCGTTCATTCTAGAAACTCCGGTAAATGCATGGCTGCCCAAATTGCCAAGCAAATGGCTGTCATGATTCCTAACATTGTGATCCAAGCCCAATAAGATGTGCCTCTTCAAGCCTTCCCAATCACCCAAGTGGCACCCAACATAGCTTACCTAAACAAGAAACCCCACACTGGTCCTCACCCTCAATGCAACACCTGCAACTATCACCATCAACCCACCGTACTAGGTCGACTATGTGTCAATTGTGGGCGTTATGGTCATTTGATTAACACTTGTCGTACCCCTTAAAAAAACACGTGCCCTAGGCTAGTTAACATTACCAACGCACAAGCCCAAGCGAACCCAGCTAACTAGGCAAACCCAGCATCCCCACCAGCAAGGGAAAGCGCAACCCAACTAGCCTTTCTCCCACCAGGAAGACTTAAGGCTCTAGTCGTTTATCTCATTTTTATCTACATTCCCAACTTTTATCAATTCCATTTCTTGTTTTGACTATTCAAGTTAAAATTGATTTCAATTTGGGTTTCATATTATTTTCATCGTTGCAATGAACATTATGCCAATGGTTTTTAATTACATTTCATATCATGTCATTTTTACATTGATTAAAGTCCATGTCATTCCATGCCATTTCATGTCATCATACATCACGGTGGACCTCGTTTCATAACTTAGGGAAAGTGGGTCACGTCTCACTTTTTCATAGGCTGACCATTTCCTTATAACACCAGATAGAGGTACCGCCATCATTTAGTCTTGCTTTCTTCGGATTCGAGACTCAAGCATTGGTTGTTGTGTTATGTTTGGTAGAATTTAGGACGAGTCACATAGAACTAATCATGACTTGATAACAAAGCCCATGAAAATTTGACAAGGACATGGTGGATACGCCGCTGGTACTTCCTATATATAAGTGTTCTTGTCAAAGGATCAAAAGTTTTGTTAGATTGTCATGAGAAGTTCTGTGTAAGTAGTGTCAATCTCAGTTTGGGTAACGATGTGTTTAAAGATTCTTTTTGTGATTTCATATGTAACCTTATCATTATGACGTGTCGATTTCCTCAAAACCAATTAGACATCATGATTGCAACTCAGTAGTAAATCCTTGTCACGAGCCATCTCAGTGTTACGATGTTTTTTTTTCCTTCTTCTACACCTCTGGCAACAAAGAGCGATTCCTCCACCAGGAACGTTACCGCCACAATCGAACCTAAACCCTACTTTGACTTTCCGTCTTGAAGTAAACACCTAGAGTATATGCTAAAACAGTTACCGAATTACGGTTTATTCTTAATTTCGGGGCGAAATTCCTAAAAGTAGGGGAGACTGTAACAGCCGTCGAAAACGGGTTCTAAAACCCGAACCGGTTGTAAACGAACTATCACTAATTAAATGTGAATGGAATTTATTGCTTTATTTTATTTCTTTTTTTTTATTATTAAAACGTGGTTAGTAAATAAACGAATTATCAATATTGTTTAACTAAGTTAAATATGAGGGGCCATTTGTGATATTATAGAAACTTATGGTTCTCTTTTAAACACAAGTCTCTTTGAAACTGAAATTTTGCCGCTAAAAAACCCAGTTCGTAAACAACTCGGTTTCCTTTAACACTTCTGCTGATTTTTCGTGATTACATCGTGATAGAAGTTTCCATGATGAATGAACCTAGACTCACACATACGAATCAATCATCGTTTCCATATATTACGAGACACGAGCATGCTATAAGAACCGAAACCATCATCACGTAAACTCACACATCTCGACACCCTCTCACCTTCTTCTGCTTCGATAAACAACCCACCGGAGACACGGTCATCGCCGGAGATCAGAGTTTCACCGGAGCCAACCGGAGGTTAAGCCGACACCGTGACGAAGAAGCCACGAATCGTTTTCGGATAACCGCATTCATTCGTTCGGAATCCTTTCCTCACCATTCCTCGTACGCTACTTTCAAGGAAATTATTATAAGCAACCACGGTGAGTGAATCTTACAATTCCCCCTTTTTTTCCATTTTATATACGTTTTGGGGTGTATCATGTGTCGCAGTGTTTTTATCGCATTTTACAAGTTCAATTCCATGCAATTACCATTATGTGGAGTATCTATGTTATGTGTTGTTTGACTGTTTATCATGTTGGTGCATTTCATTCATTTTCAATATCACATCATCGTAGGCTCGTCGGTTCCCCATTACCTATGGGCGGAACTTGACGTTGCCAACCATACGAGGTCAGCTTCGTTTGATTGAGCTTAGACCTTGCAGCACACCGCAATACCGTGCAACAAGCATACATTCATATGAATCATTATATTTGGTTTGTTTATTGTTTGAGATTGTGTTATGTGTTGTTTGGTTGTTATCACTTGGTGCATTTCATACATTTTGGATATCATATCACCATAGGCTCGTCTGTTCCCCATTACCTATGAGCGGAACTTGGCGTTGCCAACCATACGAGGTCAGCTCCGTTTGATTGAGCTTAGACCTTGCAGCATACCATAATACCGTGCAACATACATTCATTCATTGGCACACCATAATACCGTGCAACATGCATGCATTTATTGAATCATTTCAGTTGGTTTGTTTATTATTTGAGATTGTGTTATGAGTTATGATATATGACATACAACATATTTACTTTAATTGGTTAGCGCACGTTTTTCACAATAAATCAAACTTAAACAAATTATTTTTCCAATAACATTAAGGTTCACTCGCCAACTTTTGTTGACCCAAAAACCATTTTTACACGTGATACAGGTGATCAGGTACGAAGAGAAGTTTGGACATAGGATGGGCCTTAATTAACAAGAAACGGATTAGATTAGTGTATTTTATTTGTTATAATCTTGTATTTGTAATTGTGTATTTGAATTATTTGTTTCATGAAACATTTGTTATGAATTAATGATTATTTAAAACACGTAATAGCAAGTCATAAGCTCTCGGATCAACCCAATCATGCCCCGGTCACCTTTTCCGCTGCGGGTCGAGGTGTGACATGAAGTGTGAGAGAGGTGGTTTGCCAAGGGATGGTTTGCAAATGAGCCAAGCACCCCTATTTATAGCCTGCACAGAAGTCCGGACACGGCCCCGTGTCCACCCATCTTCTTTTTCTTCATTAAATGCAGTTTGTCTGCATTAGTTGACCACGCTCCCGTGTCCGCTACCCACGACCACGTGTGCAGAAGCGTATTTGTACTATCAAGATTTTCCTAGATTCTGCAAATCTTAGAGTTGACCACGGCCCCGTGTCCGCTGGACACGCCCCCCTGGTGGGCGATAGAAGCTTCTACAACTTTGTCTTTTCTGCAGACACTTGGGCACGCCCCGGGCTCATTGAGCACGGAGCGTGTTCAACCTTCTGTTCTCTTGTTTTTGCTTGGGATGATGCTGTCGGGGGCTCGGGCTAGCCACGTTCATTCCTTTTCTTGTATTTATGTTAGATTTAGTTGCATTTTTGCTTCTTTTGTTCATTTGAGCTCATTTAATCCTGAAAATACAAAACGAAGACAAAAACACACTTTTTTCAACATTAGTACTAAAAAGGGGGTTAGTTTTATGCCACATTTGATGTAATTTATATGTTGCATTTTGCACACATCAAATACCCCCACACTTGAATCTTTGCTTGTCCTCAAGCAAAACTCTTTACAATGTGGCTTACACTCCCAAATGGAATGGGTAGAAGAGAAGGGTTTTGGGCTTGTCATAGAGTGTCGGGATTTCCAAGATTCTTTATTAAGTTTTATTTTTATTTATTTACAATCCTATTCGTCATGATTTATTTAAAACATTACATAAGATAAATTACTTATTAGGGGGATAACATACCTTTTTAAAATTCCATTTATATACAAGTTCACATACCTCACGGGGGATCACTCAACACTCGGCCGAAGGTGTATTTTTGTGAAAACACTCGAAAGCGGCATGGAACTTACTTCTACCATAAGCTTGCCAAGCAATCAATCCTCCTCCTTTTTAACTATATACCTTTGTAAATATCAAGATGACTTTTGGGGGAAGGGTTAGGCTTGGGTTAAAGGTAGGTGGTTTGGTTAGTGGTTAGTAGAAAAGGGCGAAAGGCGTAAAAAGCGTCGGTTTTCGTAAGACTTTATTTTTATGACTTTTTATTCTAATGAAGCATTTCTTTAAACAAAGTTCTTTTTGATGAACTTGTTTGTTTATTTCTTTCGGCTTCATCATCATTCTTCTTCTTTTTTTTTATAAGGAAGTCATAAGAAAAACCGAGCTTTGTTACTTAAATAAAGGGTTTAAAATGAAAAATGGTTTTGGTGGGTAAAAGGGTGTTTGTTTTGGGTTAAGAAATGAAAAGGTTTAGGCTCAAAGGGGTTAACTAGGGGGATTTTGGGTAGGTGGTAAAAAAAAAAAGAAAAATAATGGTGTTGAAATAAAAAGGGTTAGTCCTAGTGCCTCCATCATTTACTTACTTGGGTTTAAGTTGGTAAGGACCGGGAACGTATCGTCATGGCAAGTTCTAGAGTCGTAAGAACCAAGCGGCTATTCACACAAGAAACAAAAAATGAGCATTTAGTTTAAAGATGTGTATTTGTATGCTCAATAAAGGCTCAAAACTCACTATTTGTGGGAATGGGTTTTTATGTGATCAAGTATATATAATCAAATTATAACTAGATTTGTCATGCCTTTTCATAATTTTCTTATGTTGGTTCTTTTTATCACGACGCTATCGGTTGTAAATTTGTAAAAATATAACATTTTTAGAACTTGAAATTCCCAAATTAAACCTAGACAAGTAAAAAAATGAAATTTTTTTTGAAAAAAATTGGGGTGTTTAGCGGTTCCAATAGAGTTTTGTGTAAGGCTTGTGATTAGGATTTGCAAGATTCAAGGTTTTAGCATCTCCCTCACACTTAAATTACACATTGTCCTTAATGTGTCTCAAAAATAAGTTTTTAGGTTGATTGAATGTGTAAAAGCGTGTTTAAAAACAAATTTTAATGTTACTGGGCATCTGGACACGGGCCCGTGGTGTCCGAGCACGGCCCCGTGTTCAGTTTGCCAGTAACAGAAACTAGTAAAAAGAAACAGAAGCCTGGGCACGGGGGCGTGTTCAGCGAACACACCCCGTGTCCAGTTACCTGAACTGGGCGATTCTCTGCAAATGGTTCAGCACGGGGCCGTGTTGGCGGGACACGGCCCGTGCTGAACTAGCTATAATGAAGAAAATTTAGCGGGAGGCTCTGTTTTTGTGCATGGGTTGCTGGTTCAAGTTTCCCTTGGTATCCTTTACCATCCCGAGTGTGTTTTATTACTGAAAATTAAAACTAAACTAGAAAATATAAAAATTAATCTAAACTAAACTAAGAATAGTTTCGCGGAATGCCTCCGTGGTGCACCACGTTTATAAGGGTCCTTGGCTAGACCCAAATCCTGGTCATATGTTACCCAAGTGGGATGTTTTGCATCCCATGTTGCACCGTCGGAGAGCATCATCCAAACTCGAGTCTATGACCTTCATGTAATTGACCGGGTCGTCGTCTTCTACTCTCTTTCCAACTCTAAACTTCATTTCCTTGTCCCCAATCCTCAATGTTAGTGTTCCACCATTCATGTCTACCACTGCGTGGGCCGTAGCTAGGAATGGCCTCCCTAGGATGAGTGGTACTTCGGTATCTTCCTCCATATCTAGTATGACAAAGTCGGCCGGGAAGACAAATTCGCCGACTTTGACCAATAGATTTTCAGCGACACCTTGTGAATATTTGATGGACCTATCGGCGAGTTGTATGCTCATTTTTGTAGGGCTTGTTTTCCCTGGGCCGAGTCGGTTGAACATTGATGCGGGCATGAGGTTGATGCTAGCCCCGAGGTCGGCTAGTGCATTGCGAATGGGGGATTCCCCAATCGAACAAGGAATTGTGAAGCTTCCAGGGTCAATCGTCTTTTGCGGGAGCTTGTTGAGTAGCAAGGCGGAGCATTCTTCGCTTAAATTAACTAATTGCAATGATTCAATTTTCCTTTTATGAGTGAGGAAGTCCCTCATAAATTTTGAATATTTAGACATTTGAGTTAGGACTTCGATAAATGGAACATTAACATGCAATTGTTTTAGCAAATTTTCGAACTTTGCGAATTGCTCGTTGGTCTTTTGGCGAATTAACCGATCGGGGTACGGAACCGGAGGATTCTTGGTGGGCTCTTGATTTGGTGGAGAAGCCGTCTCTTGTTGGGGCGTTGGTGGATTTGTGGTTTGGCTAGATCGGCTCTTTTCAGTTGGAGGTAATGGAGCCTCCTCGGGACCCACAGTACGGTTTCTCAATGTGATGACATGTACTCGCGCCTTTGGGTTGGTTTCGGTATTACTTGGTAACGCGTCTTGTGGTCTCTCGGAGAAATTTTGAGCTAGTTAATTTAATTGTTTTTCAATGTTTTGAATAATAGCTTGTTGGTTTCTAAAATTTGATTCCAGTTGTTGAAATCGATCCGAATTTTTCTTTTCAGTGTCGGAGATGAGGCGAGATATGGTATCTTCAAGCCTTTCTCGTCCCCCTTGTTGTTGAGAGAAATTTTGTGACTCGTTTCTTAGTTGTTGAAAGTTTGTTCGTTGGTTTAGATTTTGTTGGTTACTACTATTGTCGGGTTCTCTCCAACCGAGGTTAGGGTGGTTACGCCATCCTTGGTTGTAGGTGCCCGTTGGAGGACCCGACGGCCTAGGTTTATTATCAATGTAGTTTACCGATTCTGTTTGATTATCTATTTCTTTCATACAGCTCCAATTTTCATGTGGCCCACCACACCCCTCGCAAGCCATAACCGAAGCCGTTTTTGCCATTTCTAATTTTTTGATTTTTGAAGAAAGGGCTTCGATTTGGGCTTGCAAGGAGGTGCTTTCGTCAACCTTATGGGCGCCCGGGGCAATAGATTTTGTGCCTCGGAGAGTGTGCCATTGAAAATTGGATTGAGCAATTTCCTCAATTTGATTATAAATTTCATTTGGGCGGCGATTACCTAAAAGTCCCCCGGAGCTAGAGTCGAGTGTTTGTCTTGTGTGTGGCAACAACCCATTATAGAAAGTGGATACTTGTTGCCATACCGCAAGACCGTGATGAGGACACTTTCTTAGTAGCTCCTTGAACCTTTCCCAAGTTTCATATAAGGATTCCCCGTCCTCTTGTGAATATGTGTTAATTTCAGTCATTAATTTAGCCGTTTTAGCAGGAGGGAAATACTTATATAGAAACTTTTGGGCTAGTTCATCCCAGGTGTTTACCGAGCTAACTGGGAGGGTGTTTAGCCAAGCCTTAGCTCGGTCTTTCAATGAAAATGGGAACATTCGAAGGCGGATGGCGTCATTTGATGCTCCATTGATCCGAAAGGTATCACATATTTCTAAGAAGTTAGTAATATGTAGATGGGGATCCTCGTCCGCAAGCCCATGGAAGGTTGCGGAGTTTTGAAGCATTTGTATCAAGTGTTGCCGAAGTTTGAAGTTGTTGGCTTCGACATTTGGTGTATTGATAGCAGCGCCGAGATTACCTACGGTGGGTCGTATATAATCCATGAGGGTACGTTGGTCCACCATTGAAAGTGGGTCCCCCGAAACTTTCTCTTGATTTTTAGCTTTAAGTCTTTTTCTTAGAAAGCGTTCGGGTTCGTCTAGATGTTCTTTTATGTCTCTACTAGAACTGGAGCTCATACACTGCGTGGAAAGTTTAGACGTGGCGCCTAGGTTCCAAGTCCTGCAATAAAAACAAAAAAGGACGTTGGTCAGAAGCTTCACCACGGCTCCGTGCTCAGGTGAACACGGCCCGTGGTCGGAGATACAGTGATTGTTTTCTGGATCCCTGTTACTGGGGAGCTCGACACGGCCCCGTGTTGCACTGACACGGCCCCGTGCTCAACTCTCTGTAACCCGGAAAATAAAAACTGCCAGTAACAATGCTGAGCACGGCCCGTGTCCGACCAGGCACGTCCCATGCTAAGCTCTGCGAAAACTGAAAAAATCCAAAAAAAAAAAAACAGAAAAATAAGAAAAAAGATTAGGCTGTTGATTCCTAACTTTCTTAAAATCCTTGTGTCCCCGGCAACGGCGCCAAAAGCTTGGTGCGCGTGTGGTGTTATAGGTTTTTATGTATATTTTTAGCCCTTTTTACACGTTAGTCAAGTTTTAAATTTATAAAACACGATAGTTTATTAACACCAAACACACATATGGGCAAGTGCACCCATCGTGAGCGTAGTATAGTGTTGGCAAGATACCGAGATCGTCCAAGGATACAAGAGCTTTTAATACCGGTTTATCCTCAACGTCTAATCAAATCAAAAGTTTAGAAAAAGGTTTTAAACTAGAAAATAAAAAAAAAACTAAAAATGCTGAAAAATAAAAATAAAAATAAAACAGATAGACAAGATGAATCACTTGGATCCGACTCGTGTTTAGTGTAACATTTGATTACTTTCGCACTTATGCACTTTTTAAGAGATTATCTTAGTTATAGTAGTAGGCCCCTCTTTTGAAAGTGACGTTAACCTCAACCCAGTAGTTTGAGTCAGCAAGGATACAATCCTAAAGGGTTGGATTATTGAAAGATAATTAATTAAGTTATTAATGCGTAATGTGGTGGGCCCCTCTTTTGAAGATGACGTTACCCTCGGCTAAGAAATTTGAGTCAGCAGGGATACAATCCTAAATAGCCGGGTTAAAGTTTTAATATTAGTTTACATATGAGGAGGTCAAAGAGTTTGGACCCCTGTCATCAAATAACAGTAGGTATTGAAGGAGGTCCTACTAAAATTGACCCATGTCCTTGCAGGATCTATACACTGAACAAGGCAAGACTCTTACCAAACCATTCCCTTAACCCCCGACCAGGTAGCCAACATATCTCCATATAGACCGTGGAGATATGAATGGTGAAAATCTTTTATTTTATATAGACAGTAAAATAATGCCAAGACACCACTGACAAATGATAAGGAAGATTCTCCTTCAACATAAGAAACTAGTTATTAAAGTCATTAATACATAACCAAATAAAAAGTGCGAAAAGATTAAAAATAAAAATTATTACACTAGACACTTGTCTTCACCAAGTGATGTAAGAGACTTAGGCAAACATGGCCTTTGATTGTCAAGAACTCTTACGATCAATCTTGGATCCCGAGACTACTCACACACTCTATGATGGATGATGGATGATGGTGGTGGATGTGGGTTGTGATGGTGGTGGTGAGTGGGTGAAGTGTGAGAGAGGTGGTTTGCCAAGGGATGGTTTGCAAATGAGCCAAGCACCCCTATTTATAGCCTGCACAGAAGCCCGGACACGGCCCCGTGTCCATTGGGCACGGCCCCGTGTCCTCCCATCTTCTCTTTCTTCATTAAATGCAGTTTGTCTGCATTAGTTGACCACACCCCCGTGTCCGCTGGGCACGACCCCGTGTGCAAAAGCGTATCTGTACTATCAAGATTTTCCTAGATTCTACGAATCTTAGAGTTGACCACGGCCCCGTGTCCGCTGGACACGCCCCCGTGGTGGGCGATAGAAGCTTCTACTACTTTGTTTTTTTCTGCAGACACTTGGGAATGCCCCCGTGCTCATTGAGCACGGGGCGTGTTCAGCCTTCTGTTCTCTTGTTTTTGCTTGGGAGGATGCTGTCGGGGGGTCGGGCATGCCACGTTCATTCCTTTTCTTGTATTTATGTTAGATTTAGCTGCTTTTTTGCTTCTTTTATTCATTTGAGCTCATTTAATCCTGAAAATACAGGAAGACAAAAACACACTTTTTCCAACATTAGTACTAAAAAAGGGTTAGTTTTATGCCACATTTGATGTAATTTATATGTTGCATTTTGCACACATTGCATCTTACGATCCCGGTCCATAGTAATCAACTTTCATATAAAATCCATAACTAAAAGCAACCAGGATTCGAGTCTAGGTAGTATTTCCACTGTCTGAGAAAAGTCCAAAGTAATTCGTTTTAGTTAATTTAGTTTAATTGCTTTCTTAGGATTTTTAGAAACCCCCCCCCAACAAACAAACAAAATAGTTCAATCCGTGTCAGTCTAGTCTAAATATAGTCGTTAGCGTAATTCGGTAGTCTCATGGGTTCGATATCTGGACTTACAATAGCTATACTAGTCGATCGGTACACTTGCCGGTTAGTAGTTTAGTGTGTCTTAGTGAGTCTAGAGTATTACTTAGAGTCTAGAATTAGGTTAATTTAGTTAATTTTATTAAACTAATTTTTAGCACATCTTTTTGGTGCCGTTGCTGGGGATTCTTGGCAATTGCGTTGATTACTTTGTTTGGACTTCATCTGATATCATTGTGTGCTATTTGTGTGTTTTCGAGTCGTAGGTGTCTAAATAGTCCTAGTGTCTTTTGTTTTTATTTTAGAGTCTTTTGTTAGAGTCGTCTTACTTTTTTATTTTCGGTTTTGTAGTGAATGCCCCATACACGTTCTCAGGGACTACGGAAGCCGCCGATCGACAAGTTTGCCTTCTCGTCTTCTAGTTTAAAGGTTAGTAAGTCTTCTACTTCATCTTCAGCCACTTCTGACTCTATACTCCAATCTAAACCACCGGCCTTTGACTTCACCCCGAAGTCGTCACCCCGCAACTCCCCACCACCTTCCCGTTCCTGTATACCTAGTCCTACACCTAATACTCAAATGGCCAATAGAACCGTTTACGAACAAGCCACCACCGGCTTCACCGGTGCTAATTCACCCATCACCCTTCCCAACATTGCTAATGATAGGTCCTGGCAGATCCTGTCCTACATCATGATGGCCATCACTAATTCGTGCCAATTCCACGGCCGCGATAATGAGGATGCCCCCGCCCACATTAACCGAATCACCCGCCTTTGCAGCACCTTCTCTATTGAGGGTGTTAATCTAGATGCCAGGTACCTACAGGTTTTCCCATTTTATCTCGCTGGCCGCACAGCCGTCTGGTTCGATTCGCAGCCAGCGGGAACTTTCACCACCTGGGCAGGTTTACGAGATGCTTTCTTAGCTAAATATTTTCCACCAGCCAAAGCATCTCGTCTACGCGATCAGATCCATTCGTTCCGGATGGAGCCTGATGAGCCTTATCACCTAGCCTGGGAGAGATTCCAAACGCTGATTTCTCGTTGTCCTCGGCATGGTTTGTCGGATTGGGCACTCGTAGAAAAGTTCTACAATGGTCTCACCCCTGAGATCAAAGCCCGGTTCGATACTTCTGCTGGAGGGCAACTGATGGGTAAAAAGACAGTTAATGAGTGCAATGATTTGTTTGAGAGTTTCGCCCATTCTGACATGGACTATAGCACTATCAGCAGGACTTCCACTCTTATGACTACCTCCTCGGCCGCTCGATGGGTTAATCAAGTTGGCTTGGATTCATCGGTAGATGCTGCTCTAGAGAGGATAGAGAAATCTTTTTAAACAGGAGTTGAATGAGATTAAGAAAAAGGTCGATAGGTGTGAGGTTTGTAGGGGAGGCCACGATACGATAGATTGTCCCACACTTACACTCGAGCAGGTAGAGTTTATAGCCGGTCAGTCTAGGGGTCCCACGAATCCTTTCAATAATTCTAATTATAACTCCAACTGGCGTGGTAGTGGCAATAATAGTGGTTTCCGCTCTTCCAGTAATCCTCCTGGTTTTCCATTTGGTCAGTATCAAAATAGGGGGCCCGGTCTATACACTAGTGGAGGTTCAGGTCAGGCAGGTCAGTTTAGTGGTTCAGGTTCAGGGGGTCAATTTGCTAGTGGGGGGTCAAATCAAGAAGGTCAAGGTAGTGGTAAGGGGTCAGAGGGTAGTCTAAGTAGGATTGAGGAGTTGTTTGCTCAGTTGATGGTGAGAGATCAGGCTACACAGAAAACTTTAACTGAATTTAGTAATTTCGCTAAAAATCAAGAACAAATAAACAAAAATCAAGAGCTTCAGCTTAAAAATCAACAATCCACACTCTTAGATCTTCAGCGATAAGTAGCGGGTATAGCTAAACAGTTACAAGAGAACCCTCCTGGTCAATTCTTAGGAAATACCTACCAAAACCTGGCTAACCATTCAGCTAAGGCTATTACTACCCGTAGTGGAAAGAGTTTAGGGGAGGTAGTTAGAGAGAGTGTAGAGGTAGAGGATGAGGAAGAGGTAGACGAGGAGATAGAGATGGAAGCTCCCAGTAAGGTGCAACATAGGCTAGACCCAGCAAGTACCGCACACACCGAGGAGGCTCAAGTAGAAAAGAGTGTCGAAAAACGTCCCATAGGGGTTAGGCCTTCACCGTTAGTTGATCATTCACGCGTTCCCTACCCCGCCCGCCTTAAGCATCAAAAATATGCTAAGCAATATGGGCAATTTCTCGAAATGTTCAAGCAACTAAAAATCAACCTTCCTTTTATCGAAGCCTTGCAGTCCATGCCTAAATACACCAAATTCCTTAAGGACCTTCTCAAACGTAAGGATAGGATAGGTGAGCTTTCAAACATCCCATTGACCGGAGGTTATTCCGCGGTGGTCTTGAATAAGCTACCGGAGAAATTAACCGACTCGAGTACATTCACCATTCCTTGCTTCTTCGGGGGTGCCGTTACCCCCGCCCATGCCTTAGCCGACTTAGGTGCTAGCATCAATTTGATGCCATTTTCTCTTTATGAGAAGCTAGGGTTAGGAGAGCTTACACCCACGCGTATGTCATTATCCTTGGCCGACCGATCGGCCAAGTATCCTTATGGAGTCATAGAGAATTTGCTTGTTAAGGTAGATAAGATTGTGTTCCCCGTAGACTTCGTGGTTTTAGACATGGAGGCCGATGAGAGAGTCTCGATCATTCTTGGCCGTCCATTCCTTTGAACCGCAAAGGCCGTCATCGACGTCTTTGACAGTAATATTTCACTTCGTGCGGGTGATGAGATAGTTACCTTTGAGATAGATAGAGTCATGCAACATCCTAGTGGTAGCGATGATTCTAGTGGTCCATGTCACTCCGTTTACTTCCTAGATTCGTTCATCTCGTGCGTTGATAGGTGCATAGATTTCATTAGTGGGGCCGATCTAGTTAGTGAGGGCGAAGTTGAAGAGGAGTTTGTTGATGAAGGTGAGGAGGTAGATTCGTCTTAGGTTCCCGAGACCTTGGAGCTATGTGAGATTAGAGAAGAGAGTGAGAGTAAACCCGTAGATACTCCACCCCTAGAGCTTAAGGTTCTCCCGTCCCACTTAGAGTATGCTTTCTTAGGGGGAAATTCTAGTATGCCCGTCATTATCTCTTCTAGATTGATGAAGGAGGAGAAGGGGAAGTTAGTTGAGGTGCTAAAGGAGCAAAAGCAGGCGATTGCTCGGAAGTTGTCCGATATTAAGGGGATTAGCCCCACCTTTTGTACCCACCGTATTCTTATGGAGGATGAATTTAAACCGGTGGTGCAACCTCAAAGGCATTTAAATCCTAACATGAAAGGGGTTGTTAGAAAAGAAGTGTTGAAGCTTATGGAAGCCGGTTTGATTTACCCCATATCCGACTCTTCATGGGTGAGCCCTACTCAAGTTGTCCCCAAGAAGGGGGGATGATTGTTGTCGTGAATGAGAAAAACGAGCTCATCCCTCCTTGTACGGTTACCGGTTGGCGTGTGTGTATTGACTACCGCAAGCTCAATGATGCCACCCGGAAAGACCACTTCCCACTCCCATTTATCGATCAAATGCTAGAGCATCTTGCGGGCCAACAATTCTATTGTTTCCTTGATGGTTTTTCCGGCTTTTTCCAAATCCCTATCGCGTCGGAAGACCAAGAGAATACGACGTTTACTTGTCCATATGGCACATATGCGTACCGACGCATGCCTTTTGGGCTATGTAACGCTCCGGCTACGTTCCAACGATGCAAGATAGCGATCTTTCAAGACATGGTTGAGAGCTCTATGGAGGTTTTTATGGACGATTTCTCGGTGTATGGCGATTCGTTTGATCACTTTTTAGGGAATTTAGCGAGAAAGATGAAGAGGTGTGTTGAGACGAAGTTGATGCTTAATTGAGAAAAGTGTCACTTCATGGTTACGGAGGGGATTGTCTTAGGGCATAATATTTCTAGAGCCGGGATAGAGATAGATGGAGCCAAGATAGATACAATTCGTAGGCTCACTCCATCGACTAGTGTCAAGTCCATCCGTAGTTTCTTAGGTCATGCGGGCTTTTATAGGCCCTTTATTAAGGATTTCTCAAAAATCACTCGCCCCATGACTCGACTCCTTGAGAAGGACGCCCCCTTTATCTTCGATGAGGAGTGTCTTAAAGCATTCAATTTCCTTAAAGAAAAACTCATGAGTGCACCCATTCTAGTATCCCTCGATTGGAGCTTACCTTTTGAGCTCATGTGCGACGCGAGCGACTACGCGATCGGGGCGGTCTTGGGTCAAAGACGGGAGAATCACTTTCACCCTATCTACTATGCGAGTAAAACACTCAATGAGGCTCAAGAGAATTACACTACGACCAAGAAGGAACTTCTTTCTGTTGTCTTTGCTTTCGACAAGTTCCGGTCATACCTTGTGCTTTCCAAGACTATAGTATTCACCGATCATGTGGATTTGCGCTATCTTTTCCAAAAGAAAGATGCTAAGCCCCGTCTCATCCGTTGGATTCTACTCCTTTCCGAGTTTGACATAGAGATTAGGGATAAGAAAGTAGCGGAAAATGTTTTCGCGGATCACCTTTCGCGTTTAGAGGATCCGAGTAGGGAAGAGATTCGTGAGGAGGCGATAGGAGATAAATTCCCTCATGAGTCCATAGATTTTGTTTCGGCGGAGAAAGAAGGATTGTCGTGGCTTAGTGACATGGCGAATTATCTTGCTAATGGGTACGTGATGAAGGATATGAATGCCTAACAAAGAAGGAAGTTGATTAGAGATGCGAAGAAGTATATTTGGGATGATACCTCTTTAGGATAGGAGTAGATCGCATTCTTAGGAGGTGTGTTAGCAAGGAAGAGGGGTTGGATATTCTTAGGCATATGCATGAAGGGTTGGCGGGAGGTCATCATGGTGCGCACACTACTGCACAAAAGGTATTTCATTGCGGTTTCTTTTGGCCTACGGTAGTTGAGGATGCGTTAGAATTCGTTAGGACTTGTGATGCTTGCCAACGGAATGGCAATATTTCATCCAAGAATGAGATGCCTTAAAATCCCATTCAAATTCTTGAAATCTTTAACGTTTGGGGCATTGACTTCATGGGACCTTTCCCCTCCTCGAGTGGGAATAGGTACATCCTCGTGGTGATAGCTTACATTTCGAAGAGGGTTGAAGCTCAAGCTTTGCCTACAAACGATGCTCGGGTGGTGGTGAAATTCTTGAAGAAGTTGTTTACTCGATTCGGCATACCCAAAGCTATCATTAGTGACCGAGGATCACACTTTTTTAATGCCGTGATGGAGAAGGCATTGGAGCGTTATGGAGTTACTCCCCATTTGTCCACTGCGTACCATCGACAAACTAACGGTCAAGTAGAGAATGCAAATAGGGGAGTGAAGAGGATACTGGAGAAAATGGTAGGGAAGAGCCATAAGGATTGGTCGGATAAACTTGATGATGCTTTGTGGGCATTTCGTACCGCCTATAAAACGCCTCTAGGCTCTTAAAACCGTCAATCTTGATCTTACTCCCGCGGCTAGGAGGAGGTACTTCCAAATCCATGAGTTAGAGGCCCTTAGAGATGCGGCGTATAGGTGTTCTTGGAATATCAAGGAGAAAACGAAAGTGTTGCATGATAGGAAACTTAAGGGGTTGAAAGAGTTCCAAGTTGGTGATAAAGTGCTTCTCTATAATTCAAGGTTCAAATTATTTCCCGAAAAATTGAAGTCGAAGTGGACGGGACCTTATATTGTGAAGGAAGGTGTTCCCGTATGGCGCGATTGAGTTGTTTGATGAAGTTACGTAAGGATCTTGGAAGGTGAACGACCATAGATTGAAGCATTACTTAGGTGGCCCGATTGACAAGACCGAGAGGGAGGAAACCCCTCTCGAAGACATTCCAAACACCACCTGTCACACCCCAACCGATGGCGGAAACATCGGGGCGTGGCACTGAGCGAAACAGATTGTAGAAGTTTCCATAACAACTATTATTACCAATTATTTAAAGCATCACGTCCCATACCAAGACATAAAAAGTAACATGATTATTACAGACAAAATCAGGTCAAATTGTTCTGTTCCGACAACTCAGATTTCAAATACAGACAGTTCATTTATTTGTTTCTAGACCTTTCCTCGCCTCGATTTCACAGCAAGCCAAGCATCTAAACATCTTAAGCACCTACCACATACGTTAAAGTAAAAGTCAATACACATAGTGTAAAGGTGAGCATACAAGTTTAATAGATATAATAGAGTTCGAAATCGTTTACGCATAACCAGCACGTACACAGTGTGAAATGAAGCACATTAGTTATCGACATGAACCTATCGATACCAATGACTGCGGGTTGACTGCCCGAGGCAGTTCGTAATACACACTCACCACTGTGAGCCATGTAATTAATTGTCCTTAACAACCCCTGAGTGAACAGGTGCTGAGTCCAAACTATAGTATTATCGTTGCTAAGGCAGGTAGACAACATTCCATGTGTAAACATAACAAACAAGAATTCATTAAGTCACATATAACATGCGATAGCGGTTAACGTTAAAGTATTGCGTAGTGTGTTCGATGTGATTTAGAATAAGTAAAGTATGTAACACCCAAAAGTGCGTAAAGCAAAAAGGGTTCGAGTATACTTACAGCGATGATGGATTGAAGGGAGCGCTAGAGTGAGATTAGCCTGATCAGAACGATAGCATAAACGATAAGCGGCGCGTAAAATGGTGTAAAGTGTCAAAGGAACGGACGGAAATCCGAACGGGTGGCAATCTGTAACACCCCGTGTTTCGAAAGTCAAAGTCAAGATTGAAGTCAAAGGGAGACAAGATTGCTAATTGCGATCTGTCACTCCTTGCTCAATCCCTGTTTTGACTTCTTTGACTTGTAGCTAGTCTATTTTATGCTTTACGTTAGTTGTATTATGTGGAGTATCTATTACTAATCGACGTGTCACACCCCCAAAATCCCACACGCGGAGTACCACCGCTTGGGAGCGTGACTGACCAGGATCAAACCACCAATCATATTGAACATGTAAATATATATAGCAAAAGTTATCCATCAATACGAAAGGTGTTTATCAAAACCAACATAGTTAAGTATAGCGGAAGCATTAATGTAAAAACCCAATCATAAGTATTAATGTACGAAATGACATAAGTAATCACGATCCATTTGCCCACAACGACCTGCTCCTCCTTGTGCAAGCTCCATAAGTACCTAAGGTCCTGCAAGGCATGCAGCAAATAATCAACAAACTAGTTGAGCGAGTTCACAGAAAGTAAGTTCATAACAGTAATGCGTAAGTTCATCTAGTGGGGGCTTCCCATACAAGTATATACTATTGGTGAGGGATTCTCACATTTATCCTTAACAATGGGGGCTTCCCATTATAGTACTTACTAGACTATTTGCAACCATGTGTTCTTCTTAATCCGAGAACAGGAATACGTACTAGGTCACGCAGGATTTACGTGAGTGCCCTTCCCCGAGGACAGTGGTACGCGTGGGGTTTACGTAGGATTTACGTAAGTGTCCTTCCGACCCGGAAGACAGTAGTGGGTGTTAGGTTACGCAGGATTTACGTAAGTGTCCTCCCGACCCGGGAGACAATGGTAGATACTAGTTTACGTAGGTTTTACGCAAGTGTCCTGACTATCCTGAGGACAATGGTCTATAGTCTAGTGATTGCGTAAGTACGAGTAATCATCCGTTTCGAATAATCCAACCCAATTCCCAACCCGGGAATCCCATGCCTTGGCTGTGTGAACTCACCTTGGTTTGCTCGGCAAATACACAAAGAAGAGGGTTCTTGAACTAACAGTGGTCAACCACGTCCTAACAGGGTTACCACACAAGTCAGGTTTTGACTTCACGTAATGCACGTATGAAACATACAAGTTAACACGTTACTAACACGTATTGGTCATGGCAACATCTTGGCAGTCAAGTAATATCAAGAAGCCCAATAATATTTGGCCCAACATGTTGTGCGATCCACAACATGTTGTGCGATCCAATACCCCGGCCCATACGCATGAGCATTCCACTAACATACTCGGCCCAAAACAATTAAACAACATAACAGTCTTGTGCGATCCAAGCTGATTTGTGCGATCAGCTTGGGTTGTGCGATGTATTAACTACCCGGCCCACATTAACTACCCGGCCCACAGCGTAGAAGCCCAACAGAACAATATATAGCCCAAATAAACAACAATCCGGAGTGGTCCAGTTCGTCTTGTGCGACCGGACAACTCTTGTGCGATCAGTGTGGGCTTGTACGGCCCAGTCGCCTTGTGCGATCCGTACCAGCCCAGTCCAACATGCACGTCCGGCCCAACATATAGCAGCTTGTGCGACTGAGGACTGTTTGTACGCTCGGGTCCTCTTGTGCGAAGAGGCCCCTTGTGCGACTAAGGGTCTTGTGTGGTCAATTAACTAATTCCAAGAATCATGCCAATCCGTTACATATCATTTATCTTGTAACTAATTCTACGGTTTCCATATTTGAAATCAATCAATCACTAACAGCTTCCATCCATGTGTTATTCGATCAAACAAGCAAATCTATTATGAATTCATATGAACCCTAACTAAACATACGAACAGTAACATAACGACTTTCATGAACATATCTTATAACTTCTAAACTATCCGATTCATATGAACATTAACACTTACACATAAGAGCCGATTACATAACAATTATATCATCATTTATCAAATCACAGCCGATTAACACCTAGTATCATTCAATTCGATTCATAGCATGTTATCATATAACCATAATTGTTTATCATACCATCCCAACCATCATACCGATCATGAGAATTACAATATCATGTAACACACAAAAAAACGCAACAGAAATCATGAAAGAATTAGCAATACACTAACCGATTGAATGTAGAAAAGGGTGACCCGAACTAGAAGATGATCGCCGATTGCCTTGTGCCTTGTGCCGTCGGGTTTGCGAGAGAGAGAGAGAAAGTCTAGGGTTTTGGGGTGTGTTAAGAGAATTGTAACCAAATGAGAGAACAACCCCTAGGTGGGTGTTTGTTTGCGTACAAAACAAGTGGGCCGAACCCAACTCGGGTGCCCTATGGATCCGCGTACAAGGTGTGGCCCAAGTGGGCTTTGTGCGATTGAGCGGTGTTGTGCGGTTCGGGTTGTGATTATCATATATACGCGTAACACATATAGCACATGACATTTATTATTCACAAAGTTCATATAACATATATAACACATCATTCACATAAAATTCACTTTCATAACAGTCACGCATCGTACACCTACGTTATATCAAAGTACAAAGATCGGTTTGGAAACGAGTTGTCACATTATCCCCAACTAAATAGAAATTTCGTCCCGAAATTTGGTATGCACTCACTGAGGAAGCTAGGTAAGTTCAATCGTTCACTGGTTTTCCTGGGGTGTCACATCCTCCCCCCGTTGATCTGGAATTTCGTCCCGAAATTCCGAAGTAGTAGCTTCAGCCTCAGTAGTGGTTGCATTGGTTCCGAATAACTGGGGGTACTTTTCTGTCATCCTGTCTTCGCGTTCCCAGGTGTACTCTGGGCCACGTTTGGAGTTCCAACGTACTCGAACAAGAGGGATTCTCTTGTTTTTGAGGACCTTCACATCCCGGTCCGTGATTTCAACTGGTTCCTCGACGAACTGCAACCGCTCGTCGATAGTGAGTTCTTTGAAAGGAATGATAAGGGTCTCATCTGATAGGCACTTCTTCAGATTCGACACGTGAAAAACATTGTGAACCGCCCCGAGTTCAGCTGGTAGGTTTAGCTTGTATGCTACTTTGCCAATCTTTTCTATGATTTCGAATGGTCCGACGTACCGCGGATTGAGTTTGCCCCGTTTGCCAAAACGAACCACACCCTTCCAGGGTGAGACTTTTAATAAAACCCGGTCCCCGACCTGAAATTCCAATGGCTTTCTACGCTTGTCTGCGTAGGCTTTCTGACGGTCGCGTGCTGCCGCCATGCGTTGTCGTATGTGTGCTATCTTTTCTGTGGCGTCCACTACAATCTCTGGACCCGTAATCTGACTATCCCCCACCTCTGCCCAACAGAGAGGTGACCGGCATTTACGTCCGTACAATGCCTCGAATGGAGCGGCTTGGATGCTGGTGTGATAACTGTTATTGTACGAGAACTCCACCAAAGGGAGGTGCTTTTCCCAGCCGTTGCCGAAATCAATAACGCATGCCCGAAGCATGTCTTCAAGAGTTTGGATCGTTCGCTTAGACTGTCCATCTGTCTGAGGGTGATAAGCCGTGCTCATGTCTAACCGTGAGCCGAAGGATTTGTGCATTGCTTGCCATAGCTCTGAGGTGAATCGTGCATCGCGATCCGAAATGATGGACGTGGGCACCCCGTGCCTCGAAACAACTTCTTTGAGATAGACGTCTGCGAGAGTGGAGAACTTATCCGTTTCCTTTATAGCTAGGAAGTGTGCAGACTTGGTGAGTCGATCCACGATCACCCAGATCGTATCGTTCCCCCGTTGGGATCTAGGTAAGCCCGTAACGAAATCCATGGAAATTTCTTCCCATTTCCATTGAGGTATCTTAGGCTGCTGAAGTAGGCCAGCTGGTTTCTGATATTCAACCTTGACTCTCGCACAGGTCAAGCATTTTCCAACGTACGTAGCGATGTGGGCCTTCATGCTAGGCCACCAATAAGTAGTTTTGATGTCGTGGTACATTTTGTCCGACCCTGGATGTACCGAGTAACGAGACTTGTGAGCTTCGTCCATCACAAGTTCGCGTAGACCGCCATAAAGTGGGACCCAAATACGCCCCGTTACATAGTAGGCGCCGTCTGCCTTCTGTTCTAACCGCTGTCGTGAGCCGCGTAGGGCTTCAGCCCTGACGTTTTCGGGTTTCAATGCTTCTACCTGAGCATCTCGAATCTGTGCAGGAAGGCTAGACTGAATCGTAAGCTGTAGCGCTCGCACGCGCCGAGGTAAAGTATCTTTCCGACTGAGGGCATCAGCCACAACGTTGGCTTTGCCTGGATGGTACTTGATAGCGCATTCGTAGTCGTTCAGTAGTTCAACCCATCGTCGTTGACGCATGTTCAAATCCTTCTGCTTAAGGATATGCTCGAGACTCTTGTGATCGGTGTAAATCGTGCACCTGGTACCGTACAGGTAGTGTCGTCATATCTTAAGCGCGAAAACAACAGCTCCCAGCTCTAAATCGTGCGTCGTGTAGTTCCGTTCGTGAATCTTGAGTTGGCGCGAAGCGTATGCGATAACCTTATCGCGCTGCATTAACACACATCCAAGACCCTGAATGGATGCATCACAATAAACCACGAAATCATCTGTGCCCTCTGGCAAAGAGAGGATAGGTGCACTGCAAAGTCTATCCTTTAGGTGCTGAAAAGCAGTCTCCTGGGGATCTCCCCAACGGTAGGTGACACCCTTCTGTGTCAGTAGCGTAAGCGGCTGAGCAATCTTTGAAAAGTCTTTAATAAACCGTCTGTAGTAACCCGCCAAACCCAAGAATTGGCGTATTTCCGTTGGAGTACGTGGTGCAGGCCAGTTTCTGATCGAGTCTACCTTGGATAGATCGACATGGATCCCATCCTTGTTCACTACGTGGCCTAGAAAGTGGACTTCACGAAGCCAGAAGTCGCATTTGGAAAACTTAGCGTACAGCTGTTCCTTCCGAAGGAGTTCCAAAATAAGGCGTAGATGCTGCTCGTGATCCTCCTGACTCTTGGAGTAGATCAGAATGTCGTCGATGAAGACAATGACGAACTTGTCAAGATAGGGTTTGCACACCCTGTTCATAAGGTCCATAAATACGGCAGGCGCGTTCGTTAACCCGAACGGCATGACAGGAAACTCGTAGTGGCCATAACGAGTTCTGAATGCGGTTTTGGAGACGTCCTCATCCCGGACTCTCAGCTGATGATAGCCAGACCGTAGGTCTATCTTGGAGTAGTAACACGACCCTTGCAACTGGTCGAATAAGTCGTCTATGCGTGGAAGAGGATAACGGTTCTTCACCGTCACCTTGTTGAGTTCACGGTAGTCGATGCACATTCTGAACGTACCGTCCTTCTTTTTCACAAATAATACTGGAGCTCCCCATGGCGAAGAGCTTGGACGAATGAAACCCTTTTCCAAGAGCTCTTGTAGCTGCTTTGACAGTTCCTCCAATTCTGATGGAGCTAGACGATATGGTGCGCGAGCTATGGGTGCTGCTCCTGGAGCGAGCTCGATTTGAAATTCGACCTGACGGTGAGGCGGTAATCCAGGTAAATCTTCAGGAAACACCTGAGGGTAGTCGAGAACAATTGGAATATCCTCCAATTTCTTTTCCTTTGCTGATGCGTCTGAAACGAGTGCCAAGATTGTGGTGTGACCCTTCCGCAAACATTTCTGAGCCTTCAAGAAAGAGATAATGCCTACCACTGCACCACTCTTGTCACCTTGAACTTCGAGAGGTTCTTGACCAGAACGTGGAATACGAATGATCTTCTCACTGCATAAGATCTCTGCCTGATGTTGGGATAACCAATCCATCCCTATGACGATATCAAAACTTCCCAAGACTATGGGAATAAGGTCGATGGAGAAAGCTTGACCGGCTAAGACAATACTACAACCCCTGACTATTTGCGTGGCTTCTAAACTCTTACCATTAGCTAGTTCTACGACGTGTTTGGTGTTTAGGGGTGTTGGTGTACGTTTTAACAATTTACTAGCTTTCACAGAAATATAACTTGTATCCGCACCCGAATCAAATAAAACAGTAACATAAATATCGTCGAGGAGAAACTTACCCATAACTACATTGGGATCGTTCATTGCGTCTCCTCGCCCCAGCACGAAAGCTCGACCCCTTGCCTCGTTGCCATTATTGTTGTTGTTTCCCCCGTTGTTGTTGTTCCCGTTGCCCTGGTTATTGTTATTGCGATTCTGGTTCAACTGAGGACAATCGCGTTTGTAATGACCTTCAGCCCCACACTGGAAACATCCCCGGTTTCCACGCTGTGGCTGCTGCTGCTGCTGCGGGTTCTGTGGAGCTGGTTGTTGCGGTTGCTGGTTCTGATTTGCAGGCCGTGGGCTCCTACAGTCCTTGGCCTCGTGACCCATCTTGAGACACCTTTGACAACGACCCTTGTTGCACTGGCCGCTGTGGTGTCTGTTGCAGTTGTGACACTTGGGGTGAAACCCTTGATACCTTCTCTGTCTATGACCACCAGAGGATTGCTGACTAGGACTCTGGTAGTGATCAGTCTTCTGCTGCTGAGCTTGGGATTGAACTGTTGCTGAACCTTTGCTAGAATCCCCGTCCCACTTTCTTTTGTTGTCACTGAGTGTAGTGGGAGTAGTGGCTGAAGTGGTAGCACTGATGCGTTTGGGCAACTTGTTCTGATCCACCGCCTGATCCGTGAGGCGATGAGCAAGACGCTGGATGTCTTGGATGTTATCGAGGTTAGCCGACGTAACGTGGCTCTGAATTTCTGAGGCTAGACCCTTGAGGTACAACTCGATGCGCTTGATCGGAGGGTCTACCATGGTAGGACACAAAATAGCCAGTTCGTTCGATCGCTTCGTGTATGCTTCTATTTCTGACCCCGTCATCTTCAAGTGATAAAACTCATTTTCCAGCTTGTGAATGTCATCTCTTGTGCAGTACTCACGTTTGATAAGTTCTTTGAAATCGTTCCAGGGTGTGGCGTTAGCAGCTGCCAACCCTAAGATCTGAACTTGGGCGTTCCACCAAGTTAGTGCTATTCCTTCTAGCGTGCCAGTGGCGTATTTCACCCTGCGAGCCTCAGGGCATTCACACATTTCGAAAACTGACTCTAGCTTCTCAAACCAGTAGAGGAGTCCCACTGCCCCCTCTGTGCCGCTGAAAGTACTTGGACGACAGTGCATGAAGTTCTTGAAAGTGCAGACAGGTTGCTGCGCGTGTTGACCTATTGTGTACGAATAGGGCAAAGTTTAAATACAAGGGCTAGTTTAGGAGTGTAGGATCTAAAGATCCTAGCGTAAGTTATGACTACAGGATATACTACCTGCTTGAGCAGCTGCAAGTCCCGTAGCAACTTGAGCTTGAACGAGAGCCTCTAGCTGGGCTTGAGTCATGTTAATTCGTCCAGACATGATCTTCATAGTACAAGTAACGTAAGTGAGAGTGGTTCGCGAGTAGGGCGATGACAGAAAAGTGTAAGCACGTAGGTATTCTCATGTAATAGTATCATGTGTATCTAAGTGTAATACGAGCAAAGTTCTAAGCAGTTCTAGCATGCAGGTAATAAACATAAACCTTATTACCTAGGTTGTCGAGTCTTGCACGTGGAGCGAAGCGTCGTTGTGGATCGTTGAGAGCACTGTTCTGGTTATAGTCTGGTTTTAATAAAAACGTTTTCCCCATATTAAAACCAAGTTCTCTATAACCAATGGCTCTAATACCAATCTGTCACACCCCCAAAATCCCACACGCGGAGTACCACCGCTTGGGAGCGTGACTGACCAGGATCAAACCACCAATCATATTGAACATGTAAATATATATAGCAAAAGTTATCCATCAATACGAAAGGTGTTTATCAAAACCAACATAGTTAAGTATAGCGGAAGAATTAATGTAAAAACCCAATCATAAGTATTAATGTATGAAATGACATAAGTAATCACGATCCATTTGCCCACAACGACCTGCTCCTCCTTGTGCAAGCTCCATAAGTACCTAAGGTCCTGCAAGGCATGCAGCAAATAATCAACAAACTAGTTGAGCGAGTTCACAGAAAGTAAGTTCATAACAGTGATGCGTAAGTTCATCTAGTGGGGGCTTCCCATACAAGTATATACTATTGGTGAGGGATTCTAAAATTTATCCTTAACAATGGGGGATTCCCATTATAGTACTTACTAGACTATTTGCAACCATGTGTTCTTCTTAATCCGAGAACAGGAATACGTACTAGGTCACGCAGGATTTACGTGAGTGCCCTTCCCCGAGGACAGTGGTACGCGTGGGGTTTACGTAGGATTTACGTAAGTGTCCTTCCGACCCGGAAGACAGTAGTGGGTGTTAGGTTACGCAGGATTTACGTAAGTGTCCTCCCGACCCGGGAGACAATGGTAGATACTAGTTTACGTAGGTTTTACGCAAGTGTCCTGACTATCCTGAGGACAATGGTCTATAGTCTAGTGATTGCGTAAGTACGAGTAATCATCCGTTTCGAATAATCCAACCCAATTCCCAACCCGGGAATCCCATGCCTTGGCTGTGTGAACTAACCTTGGTTTGCTCGGCAGATACACAAAGAAGAGGGTTCTTGAACTAACAGTGGTCAACCACGTCCTAACAGGGTTACCACACAAGTCAGGTTTTGACTTCACGTAATGCACGTATGAAACATACAAGTTAACACGTTACTAACACGTATTGGTCATGGCAACATCTTGGCAGTCAAGTAATATCAAGAAGCCCAATAATATTTGGCCCAACATGTTGTGCGATCCACAACATGTTGTGCGATCCAATACCCCGGCCCATACGCATGAGCATTCCACTAACATACTCGGCCCAAAACAATTAAACAACATAACAGTCTTGTGCGATCCAAGCTGATTTGTGCGATCAGCTTGGGTTGTGCGATGTATTAACTACCCGGCCCACATTAACTACCCGGCCCACAGCGTAGAAGCCCAACAGAACAATATATAGCCCAAATAAACAACAATCCGGAGTGGTCCAGTTCGTCTTGTGCGACCGGACAACTCTTGTGCGATCAGTGTGGGCTTGTACGGCCCAGTCGCCTTGTGCGATCCGTACCAGCCCAGTCCAACATGCACGTCCGGCCCAACATATAGCAGCTTGTGCGACTGAGGACTGTTTGTACGCTCGGGTCCTCTTGTGCGAAGAGGCCCCTTGTGCGACTAAGGGTCTTGTGTGGTCAATTAACTAATTCCAAGAATCATGCCAATCCGTTACATATCATTTATCTTGTAACTAATTCTACGGTTTCCATATTTGAAATCAATCAATCACTAACAGCTTCCATCCATGTGTTATTCGATCAAACAAGCAAATCTATTACGAATTCATATGAACCCTAACTAAACATACGAACAGTAACATAACGACTTTCATGAACATATCTTATAACTTCTAAACTATCCGATTCATATGAACATTAACACTTACACATAAGAGCCGATTACATAACAATTATATCATCATTTATCAAATCACAGCCGATTAACACCTAGTATCATTCAATTCGATTCATAGCATGTTATCATATAACCATAATTGTTTATCATACCATCCCAACCATCATACCGATCATGAGAATTACAATATCATGTAACACACAAAAAAACGCAACAGAAATCATGAAACAATTAGCAATACACTAACCGATTGAGTGTAGAAAAGGGTGACCCGAACTAGAAGATGATCGCCGATTGCCTTGTGCCTTGTGCCGTCGGGTTTGCAAGAGAGAGAGAGAAAGTCTAGGGTTTTGGGGTGTGTTAAGAGAATTGTAACCAAATGAGAGAACAACCCCTAGGTGGGTGTTTGTTTGCGTACAAAACAAGTGGGCCGAACCCAACTCGGGTGCCCTATGGATCCGCGTACAAGGTGTGGCCCAAGTGGGCTTTGTGCGATTGAGCGGTGTTGTGCGGTTCGGGTTGTGATTATCATATATACGCGTAACACATATAGCACATGACATTTATTATTCACAAAGTTCATATAACATATATAACACATCATTCACATAAAATTCACTTTCATAACAGTCACGCATCATACACCTACGTTATATCAAAGTACAAAGATCGGTTTGGAAACGAGTTGTCACACGACGTTTAGTCGATGTTTATCGCATGTTTTATCGCTTATCACTCATCTCAATCGCACTCGCAACTCAAATTACGCGTTTTGGATATTATTTTACATGTGTGTGCCTTATGTGTTACTTGTGCATGTTTATTTATTTATATGTTGTGGTGATTAGTCGAAACGCAATCGAAACTCGAATCGCAATTGAATCACAAACGCTAAACGCAAGTCAATTAAGGATGATTGTATGTTGATATAGTAGTTGGGATTAAAAGTAATTTGAATAGGAAACTCTATCGCATTGCAACGCTCAACACGCGAATCGAAATCGCAAAACTCATCGCACTGTGCACTCGGATCGAGTGGCCAGCCGATCGAGCTGCCACCCGATCGGGCTGCCATACGATCGAGGTGCCACTCGATCGGGCTGCCACCCAACCAGGGTAGCCACTCGATCGACCATCCCTCCCCTCTCCTTTCCATTTATGGAAACCCTATAAATACCCCCCTGTCAACATCATAACTTCACCTCTTCTGCACCTCTCGTCCGACCAGCGCTTCTTGCCCACTTTTCCTCAGATTTCTCGTGATTCTTGTAAGTTTTCCACTTAAATCTTATACTTTCTTAATCTACACGTACTCCTACACCTTTCTATCTTCTGAATCTTAACTTTTAACCGTGAAATCACTAGATTTGAGGTGTTCTAGGATGATGTCATCATGGTGTTCTTAGGAACTTCATGTTTGGGCTTCAATCCACCAAGAACAACTTAGATCTGAACGATTTCCACACAAATAAACAAAGATCTTTCATAGATCTAAACATATTCATGGTGAAAAGTATTGAAAGATGGTTTTCCAACCTTCCTTTAACTCTTTTACACTCAATGCACTCAAAACCGATAGAATCGGAGTTTGTTTTGATCTTCTACTCTTTCTTGTCGAAGTGTTGGTTCAAGATCTGGATTCTATCCATGAGATTACCGATTTCGGGTTGAACATAAATGTAACACCCCAAAAACGTTAACTAGGCATAAGTTGTAACACCCCAAAAATGTTTAGTATTATGATAAGTGCAAATAAATAAAGATTTTAACTTAGTTAATGAAATATGGCAACATGGTAGTCAGTTTATGGGGAAAACCTAATTTAAACACTCTTTCAAAATGGAAGGGTTCAATGTGTAATTAGTAAACTAGAAGGGTTTTAATTAATAAACAAAAAATTAAAAACACCTACATCTGGGTTTGGTCGATCGATCAGGAAGAGCAGGAAAGGGGAGGTGAAACCCTAACCTCAATAAATCAAGAATTGAAGTGAAATTCATAGGGAAATTCAGTGCATGAGTCTATAAATTCGAATGGCAAACCCTAATTTCTGAAGTGGTAAGTTAAATATTCTGAAATTATGATTTGTGAATGAGGGGTTCAACCCAAACTCGATTTCTTGTATCAAATGTGGGAATTCTGAGTTAGAATTGCTTTCTAGAACAAGAATCATGATTGATTTTGGGTTGTATGGAAGATTATAGTGAAAACCCACTTTGTGAAATTGTGTTATGATTAGGAAGATTATTAGGGATTATGATTGTATGTAATCTTGATATGTGATCCTGCTTGTAATACTTGAATGCTAGATAATTTGATGTAGAATAAAGGAATTACAAGAACTAGATTGATTATTGATGACATATAGGATGAATTAGCAAAGTCATGCTTTAAATGCTTGTACATTATGCTTTATTAATGTAACGCACACTAGGTGTTTGATGAAATGCTTGAAAGAATAATTATGTGTAATTTGGAACATAAAGGAATGAAATTTGGGTACTAAACGAATGAATGAATGTGTTGATATAGGCGTGAAGGAAGAAGGTTCAAATACTAAGAAATTGGAAGGTTCACAAGACCGAGGTATGTTCCGTTGCATACAAAACCTTACTTAAATTTTGTTAATAATTATGAAGAACAACCCTTGTTATAATGAATATGGTGATTAGTAAGTGGATAGAAAATCCCTTGCGGATTTGGTTATGCTAACGAAGGTTATGATAAGCTATGCAAGTCGACCGGTTCAAGTTGAACAAGTCGAGTAAGGATAAGGTACCATCCGTTTAGAACGGGTGGACGT
Source organism: Helianthus annuus (assembly GCF_002127325.2). NCBI lineage: Eukaryota > Viridiplantae > Streptophyta > Magnoliopsida > Asterales > Asteraceae > Helianthus > Helianthus annuus. The sequence continues at coordinate 123,817,434 of NC_035441.2, forward strand.
GAATGCAATAACGAATGTATGAAGTTCAATTCGTTATACGGATAGAGCGAAAGATTTATGTTGAAAGCAATTAACCCGATGTTACCGGGTTGTAAGTGGTATGCTTGAATCTCATTATGAGAGTATATGCCATTGCCCATTTAAATGGGTAATCGAATGCGTAAAAGAAATGAAAGTATGTAAGCGAATGGAACTAAAATGTTAGTATTGTAAGCGAAATAGATATTATGACTAATTTTTAAAAGCTTTGTTGTTGAATGTAGGTAAATCCTCAATTTAGGCGACTTGGAGAATCGGAGCGAGCACGTGTTCATGTTATGTCATACCAAGCGCTTCCGCTAGCTTGTTCTAATGTTTTTGGTCCAATACTTGTTTATTTTGCATAACCTTGTTAGTAGTCATACTTTTTCTAAAACATGTTGTCTTGGTTTTTGGTAGTATTTTGTCGAACGAATCGTAGAATTGTATTTAGATTGTTTATGGTAAAAACAGGGGTATATCCATTTTACGGACGGGTCATGCCCAAATTTTGTAAAATTATGTACTAATGATATTAGTACATTTAAAGGTTTATGTTTCTAGCAAAATTTTGGTCATTATTTCATGAACGAAAAGTGGGGTTCTAACAAGTTGGTATCAGAGCCTAGGTTTGAGGGATTCGAGCAAGAGTAATAGTGCTTGAACTCAAACCGACGGCTCATGCAAAAGTGTGCTCGCTCCGAGATCGCCAATAAGGTAAAACTTTAAGTTTTTGTTTAATACAAGTATGTATAGTGTGGTTATGATAAATATTTAAGTTAAGTATGTGAAATAGTAACAATGGGAGTTAAACATTGGGTTATATCAGATTTGGCGTCGCACACAGTTGTGTCGTTAAGTGACACAACTGTGTGGACCATTGATGCTTGTTGCTGAGATCAGGGTGTGTAGCAAGGCTGACACAGCTGTGTGACATTGTACTCAGATAATCAACACAGCTGTGTCTGGGCAAAATTTTTTAGCGATTCAGCAAATGAAGGGCCGTCGCCGACGGGCTATGATGCCGTCGTCGACGCCCTCATGTTTGCCGACGGCTTAGCTAGCTGTCTACAGATGTTTACGGGCGACGCACGTTTACAGAGCCTGTCGCCGACGGGGTGTGAAGCCGTCGCCGACGGCTAGCGGAATTCAAATCCGCTGAAAAGTTTTTGTTTCGTCTTGTTTTCGTATGATGAGTTTCTAAGTCGTTCAAAAGCCTAATGAATGTTCGTGTAGGGTCTATATAAGGCCTAGTAAGATATATGCAACCACGATTAGTGGTTACGTTAGAAAGAAATTTATAAAACTTGAAGGTAATGTGTCGAATGACACGAAAGAATGATGAAAGCTGAAAAAGCGAGTAAAGTTTAAAATATAAGAATGCGAACGAAGTAATTATGGACTAATGAACTATGATGTATTGAAGCTTGTGAATTATGATTTAAGTTCCCATACTTCTCAGAAATGCCCGTTTTATGTTCCTGTCAAGTTATAAGAAGATATAATAAGTTATGTAAAGTTATGTAGATCGTCGGTGATAAAGTAAAATTTATGAAAGTCGAATGTAACGTATGGAATGGCACGAAATGAATGACGAATGTATAAAGTGGAGTTGGAATTCGTATGAAAATTCGGATGAATGTATGCTTTGATAGAATTATGCATTAGAGGCTTGTACCTTGTACATGAATGGTGTGATGCTTATGTGTATTTAATGATTTGCTTTAGTATGATTAAGAGGCAAATATGTGCTAAATGTGAATCATACGAGCTAATTAGTAAAGGATATGTTGAAATTATGTTATATAGTTGTTTCGAATGAAATTTGCTAATTGTAGAATCATGGAGCATTAGCATGTGAAAATACGTGTATGTGAATGTATATGTGTATTGTTTAGAGGATCACGTAAATTGTACATGTCGTACAATACGAGTATGAGATACGCAGGATATTATTATTAAGACCTACCATATTTAGATGAATACATGTTCAAAGGTTTGAAGTGTGTAACCGAGACAGTTGACTTTCTGAAGGTCAACAGTATAGGAATATCATGAGATGGCCATTAAATACAATTGTTTAAGTAAAGAGTTAATGTGTTACGTACTAGATGAATTACGTGTTATGATGGATGATAGTTTAGTTGTATGGATTTGAAATGAGATAACTATTAATGAACGTCTCACTTATACGAAATTCTACTAACGAAAGTCGATTAACGTATGAATAGAAAGAAAGTGAACAGTCGTATATATGCTCACATAAACTAATGATATTACGAAAGTACGGATATGTAAGGATGGGAATCCTGTCAATTTACTTGAGTATGGATGGCAAAAAGGGTTAAGAGGAAGTAATAAAGTAAGCATGAACATGGACGCTAAAGGAAGGTGAATTTGCAATCACTTCGAATGTATTTACATAAAGATGTATGCGTGTTAGAATAATTGAAATTAAGTGGAACGTATAAATAAATGAGAACTTGGTAATGTTAATGAAAGGTATGGAAAGGATAATAGTTCAGATGTTAGCTAAAGGCGTTTTGTAAGTGTGTTCGAATTGAAAGTAAGAACAACCCGTACTACAATACTTATATACAAAAGTACTGGGTGGTGGTTGACCTTAAAAGGTTATATTGTAGAAGTCAGTGAATAATAATTACTTACAAATGCTGGAAGTATTACGTAAGAAATACAACGTGTAAAGTAGGATACTCATTAGTAAAAGACATGTTAGAGAACGTAGGTGAATTAACACCTAATACGGTGAACAAACAAATGGAAATGGTATATTAAGGGATGGTCATGTATTGACCGAAGCTCGAGAAAAACATGGGAATCACCTCACTTATGTCTGGTCAAGCTAGCAAAAAGGGATCTAACGATTCTTAAAGGAACGGATCAATATAAGAAAGAAAAAAGGATAAGAACGAAAAGTATAAGCCTACGATTGAATGTAAGACAAACTTAAGAAAGAAGGGTGGGAACACCACTAGAAATAGGATGTAAAGTGTCGCGTCGAGACGCGCCACATGAAATAGGACATGGAATTAAGTGATAGGACCCAACACTCGAAGTTGAATGTAGAAGATTAATATGAAAACGTTTCGTAAGAAATGACATGGTAAATGATACGGCAGAAGAAAGGAAGGTACGGAGGAAAATGTTTGAATCTGAGAAATGGATTCGACCATGTAAGGAATGAAAGGTTGAATCCGTAAGCAAGCACGGGTCAAACCAGTAAGAATGAAAGGTAATGAATTAAAAGTTCAAATCCGTAAATGAAGACAGATTAAACGAATAAGAATAGAAACTAAAAACGAGACTCAAATGAGTCATACGGGTCAAATGGCGATCGCCATTTGAACCCGGTATTTAATGTTCGATTTGTCAAGTTTATTACTTATAGGTGAGCATAATGTATGGGCATGCATTGTCACAGTTTGGAAAGTATTAACCATCGCAAAGTATGAATGACGAGTCAAGGGTTCTGACCCGCGCCAGGTAGGTATAAAAAGATTATATTTTTAATAGGAGCATAGGGCTCGACTAGAGAATGGTGTGTCAGAATAGGATAACTGATACCCATATGTGAGAATGTATTTACAATTAGACTTCTGAAAGGTCAAACGAAATAAATGAAGTCCTTGCAATTATGCAAGTATAAGGTACAAACGTGTACCTCGATGCGACCACAATAGGTAAGGGGGTGTTAATCTGACACTGAAAGGTCAAATTGCGAAAGTTGGCGAGATAACCAATAAAAAGAAATGGAACATATGATATGTTTAGCATGTACGTAAGAAAATTTTGAAAGAGACAATAGGCGAACAAACACCCTGTAGGACACAATTATGAAAGGTTATGTGCTAACTAATTATTTATAGATAAATATGACGGAATTCTTAGTGAAATGATAGTATTGAAGCTAGTGGAAGGATGCCCACGAGTGGGAGCATATTTCATGAATGAATGAGACCAATTCTGGTACGGAAGGTACATATAAAGAAGCGGATCGATCCGGCACACGGATAACCAACTTATACATTGAAAGCGAGGTTAGTAAAATGTTTATTCTTAGATAATGATTAAGAATCCGTAGATTTATTTGTTAGTGTGAACAGAAAGAATGGTAGAATAATTATGGTATGCTATACAGTGATCGAACTGTAATGGTCAGCGTGAGAAGGTATGAATGTCATTAAGAGGGAGAATTAAAGGCCTTAAATGAAAGTTTGAGCTGAATTGGTTAAACGCTAGTATGGTGCTCGTACACAACATACCTAGTTGTTATCATAAGTAGTTCATGCAAGGAGCTAATAATAAAGTGTGCGAAGGATTAAATTCAAGGCTAAACTCAAACTTGTAATTAGTTCAAGTGACGGTGGTAACCGTAGAATGATGCCTTATACTCGTATTAAGTATGAAAAAGTAATTAGAAAGTGGGAATCTTTGTATAAGTACCACTAAGTCATTAAATGTCTATAGTATACGTATAATGTTGTGCTAAGCCCTCATATGAGCAAGAAAGTAATTGGAAGAACGTTAGTAATGGGATGATGGGGTTGCTTATAATTACAATAATGAATTATGTCGTGCATGATTCGTGTGCGGAATAAAATAAATCGATTTATTTATATTAGTAAATGTATAAATACGTTACGCTTATTTAGAAAGATAGAAACAAGCCGTAAGCATAAGCTTGTACGACCAATAGTATACATTGGAATAAATTCCAATGAACGAATCGCTAGTGATGATGTATGCTAGGAACTGGCATTATAAAGTGAAAACGACACTAATAACAGCCCTGGATCAGATTCTGACTTATAGGTGATTATGAAAGTAATTTACTTGATTTAAGAACGGAGGGAGCGTACAAAGACGTTTATGCATGAATGAAACTCTTGCCAAGATCTCGAATGCATCTATGTTGTAGTAAGCATCGTGAATGAAAAGACGAAAAAGTAGGAGTAGAATTGGTCTAGTTGGAATGAGAAAGGTTCGGAGACGAAACCTCTTTTAAGGGGGTTAGACTTGTTACACCCCAAAAACGTTAACTAGGCATAAGTTGTAACACCCCAAAAATGTTTAGTATTATGATAAGTGCAAATAAATAAAGAATTTAACTTAGTTAATAAAATATGGCAACATGGTAGTTAGTTTATGGGGGATAACCTAATTTAAACACTCTTTCAAAATGGAAGGGTTCAATGTGTAATTAGTAAACTAGAAGGGTTTTAATTAATAAACAAAAAATTAAAAACACCCACATCTGGGTTTGGTCGATCGATCAGGAAGAGCAGGAAAGGGGAGGTGAAACCCTAACCTCAATAAATCAAGAATTAAAGTGAAATTCATAGGGAAATTCAGTGCATGAGTCTATAAATTCGAATGGCAAACCCTAATTTCTGAAGTGGTAAGTTAAATATTCTGAAATTATGATTTGTGAATGAGGGGTTCAACCCAAACTCGATTTCTTGTATCAAATGTGGGAATTCTGAGTTAGAATTGCTTTCTAGAACAAGAATCATGATTGATTTTGGGTTGTATGGAAGATTATAGTGAAAACCCACTTTATGAAATTGTGTTATGATTAGGAAGATTATTAGGGATTATGATTGTATGTAATCTTGATATGTGATCCTGCTTGTAATACTTGAATGCTAGATAATTTGATGTAGAATAAAGGAATTACAAGAACTAGATTGATTATTGATGACATATAGGATGAATTAGCAAAGTCATGCTTTAAATGCTTGTACATTATGCTTTATTAATGTAACGCACACTAGGTGTTTGATGAAATGCTTGAAAGAATAATTATGTGTAATTTGGAACATAAAGGAATGAAATTTGGGTACTAAACGAATGAATGAATGTGTTGATATAGGCGTGAAGGAAGAAGGTTCAAATACTAAGAAATTGGAAGGTTCACAAGACCGAGGTATGTTCCGTTGCATACAAAACCTTACTTAAATTTTGTTAATAATTATGAAGAACAACCCTTGTTATAATGAATATGGTGATTAGTAAGTGGATAGCAAATCCCTTGCGGATTTGGTTATGCTAACGAAGGTTATGATAAGCTATGCAAGTCGACCGGTTCAAGTTGAACAAGTCGAGTAAGGATAAGGTACCATCCGTTTAGAACGGGTGGACGTGAATGCAATAACGGATGTATGAAGTTCAATCCGTTATACGGATAGAGCGAAAGATTTATGTTGAAAGCAATTAACCCGATGTTACCGGGTTGTAAGTGGTATGCTTGAATCTCATTATGAGAGTATATGCCATTGCCCATTTAAATGGGTAATTGAATGCGTAAAAGAAATGAAAGTATGTAAGCGAATGGAACTAAAATGTTAGTATTGTAAGCGAAATAGATATTATGACTAATTTTTAAAAGCTTTGTTGTTGAATGTAGGTAAATCCTCAATTTAGGCGACTTGGAGAATCGGAGCGAGCACGTGTTCATGTTATGTCATACCAAGCGCTTCCGCTAGCTTGTTCTAATGTTTTTGGTCCAATACTTGTTTATTTTGCATAACCTTGTTAGTAGTCATACTTTTTCTAAAACATGTTGTCTTGGTTTTTGGTAGTATTTTGTCGAACGAATCGTAGAATTGTATTTAGATTGTTTATGGTAAAAACAAGGGTATATCCGTTTTACGGACGGGTCATGCCCAAATTTTGTAAAATTATGTACTAATGATATTAGTACATTTAAAGGTTTATGTTTCTAGCAAAATTTTGGTCATTATTTCATGAACGAAAAGTGGGGTTCTAACAAGTTGGTATCAGAGCCTAGGTTTGAGGGATTCGAGCAAGAGTAATAGTGCTTGAACTCAAACCGACGGCTCATGCAAAAGTGTGCTCGCTCCGAGATCGCCAATAAGGTAAAACTTTAAGTTTTTGTTTAATACAAGTATGTATAGTGTGGTTATGATAAATATTTAAGTTAAGTATGTGAAATAGTAACAATGGGAGTTAAACATTGGGTTATATCAGATTTGGCGTCGCACACAGTTGTGTCGTTAAGTGACACAACTGTGTGGACCATTGATGCTTGTTGCTGAGATCAGGGTGTGTAGCAAGGCTGACACAGCTGTGTGACATTGTACTCAGATAATCAACACAGCTGTGTCTGGGCAAAATTTTTTAGCGATTCAGCAAATGAAGGGCCGTCGCCGACGGGCTATGATGCCGTCGTCGACGCCCTCATGTTTGCCGACGGCTTAGCTAGCTGTCTACAGATGTTTACGGGCGACGCACGTTTACAGAGCCTGTCGCCGACGGGGTGTGAAGCCGTCGCCGACGGCTAGCGGAATTCAAATCCGCTGAAAAGTTTTTGTTTCGTCTTGTTTTCGTATGATGAGTTTCTAAGTCGTTCAAAAGCCTAATGAATGTTCGTGTAGGGTCTATATAAGGCCTAGTAAGATATATGCAACCACGATTAGTGGTTACGTTAGAAAGAAATTTATAAAACTTGAAGGTAATGTGTCGAATGACACGAAAGAATGATGAAAGCTGAAAAAGCGAGTAAAGTTTAAAATATAAGAATGCGAACGAAGTAATTATGGACTAATGAACTATGATGTATTGAAGCTTGTGAATTATGATTTAAGTTCCCATACTTCTCAGAAATGCCCGTTTTATGTTCCTGTCAAGTTATAAGAAGATATAATAAGTTATGTAAAGTTATGTAGATCGTCGGTGATAAAGTAAAATTTATGAAAGTCGAATGTAACGTATGGAATGGCACGAAATGAATGACGAATGTATAAAGTGGAGTTGGAATTCGTATGAAAATTCGGATGAATGTATGCTTTGATAGAATTATGCATTAGAGGCTTGTACCTTGTACATGAATGGTGTGATGCTTATGTGTATTTAATGATTTGCTTTAGTATGATTAAGAGGCAAATATGTGCTAAATGTGAATCATACGAGCTAATTAGTAAAGGATATGTTGAAATTATGTTATATAGTTGTTTCGAATGAAATTTGCTAATTGTAGAATCATGGAGCATTAGCATGTGAAAATACGTGTATGTGAATGTATATGTGTATTGTTTAGAGGATCACGTAAATTGTACATGTCGTACAATACGAGTATGAGATACGCAGGATATTATTATTAAGACCTACCATATTTAGATGAATACATGTTCAAAGGTTTGAAGTGTGTAACCGAGACAGTTGACTTTCTGAAGGTCAACAGTATAGGAATATCATGAGATGGCCATTAAATACAATTGTTTAAGTAAAGAGTTAATGTGTTACGTACTAGATGAATTACGTGTTATGATGGATGATAGTTTAGTTGTATGGATTTGAAATGAGATAACTATTAATGAACGTCTCACTTATACGAAATTCTACTAACGAAAGTCGATTAACGTATGAATAGAAAGAAAGTGAACAGTCGTATATATGCTCACATAAACTAATGATATTACGAAAGTACTGATATGTAAGGATGGGAATCCTGTCAATTTACTTGAGTATGGATGGCAAAAAGGGTTAAGAGGAAGTAATAAAGTAAGCATGAACATGGACGCTAAAGGAAGGTGAATTTGCAATCACTTCGAATGTATTTACATAAAGATGTATGCGTGTTAGAATAATTGAAATTAAGTGGAACGTATAAATAAATGAGAACTTGGTAATGTTAATGAAAGGTATGGAAAGGATAATAGTTCAGATGTTAGCTAAAGGCGTTTTGTAAGTGTGTTCGAATTGAAAGTAAGAACAACCCGTACTACAATACTTATATACAAAAGTACTGGGTGGTGGTTGACCTTAAAAGGTTATATTGTAGAAGTCAGTGAATAATAATTACTTACAAATGCTGGAAGTATTACGTAAGAAATACAACGTGTAAAGTAGGATACTCATTAGTAAAAGACATGTTAGAGAACGTAGGTGAATTAACACCTAATACGGTGAACAAACAAATGGAAATGGTATATTAAGGGATGGTCATGTATTGACCGAAGCTCGAGAAAAACATGGGAATCACCTCACTTATGTCTGGTCAAGCTAGCAAAAAGGGATCTAACGATTCTTAAAGGAACGGATCAATATAAGAAAGAAAAAAGGATAAGAACGAAAAGTATAAGCCTACGATTGAATGTAAGACACACTTAAGAAAGAAGGGTGGGAACACCACTAGAAATAGGATGTAAAGTGTCGCGTCGAGACGCGCCACATGAAATAGGACATGGAATTAAGTGATAGGACCCAACACTCGAAGTTGAATGTAGAAGATTAATATGAAAACGTTTCGTAAGAAATGACATGGTAAATGATACGGCAGAAGAAAGGAAGGTACGGAGGAAAATGTTTGAATCTGAGAAATGGATTCGACCATGTAAGGAATGAAAGGTTGAATCCGTAAGCAAGCACGGGTCAAACCAGTAAGAATGAAAGGTAATGAATTAAAAGTTCAAATCTGTAAATGAAGACGGATTAAACGAATAAGAATAGAAACTAAAAACGAGACTCAAATGAGTCATACGGGTCAAATGGCGATCGCCATTTGAACCCGGTATTTAATGTTCGATTTGTCAAGTTTATTACTTATAGGTGAGCATAATGTATGGGCATGCATTGTCACAGTTTGGAAAGTATTAACCATCGCAAAGTATGAATGACGAGTCAAGGGTTCTGACCCGCGCCAGGTAGGTCTAAAAAGATTATATTTTTAATAGGAGCATAGGGCTCGACTAGAGAATGGTGTGTCAGAATAGGATAACTGATACCCATATGTGAGAATGTATTTACAATTAGACTTCCGAAAGGTCAAACGAAATAAATGAAGTCCTTGCAATTATGCAAGTATAAGGTACAAACGTGTACCTCGATGCGACCACAATAGGTAAGGGGGTTCTAACAATAAAACACCGTCTCGAACATTTAAATGGTCGGAGTTGGGTGGTTCCTGTCCGATCAGATTACCAAGTATGGACGAGGGTTCTATTGTCCAGCACATTATCAAATCATCTCGATAAAATGACAAACCATCAAAAACAACCAAGTGTAAGACGATCAGGCCGACCAGGAAGGAGTGCCGCCAGATCGGACTGCTGTCCGATCGGATTGCCACCCGATCGGCTTGCACCTTGGCCCCACACTTAACTTTTATTTCAAACCTCAATAGTTTTGAACACCGAACGGATTTCCACCCGATCGACCGGCCATCCAACCATGTGATGTTTTGAAACTTCAATACTTAAACAATTTTCAACATGTTCAATACAAACGGATTATCACCTAATCAGACTACAATCCGATTGAGTGACAAACTGCTGTGAACTTGTTCTCACTAAAGTGCCCAACAAATCGGAATGTCGTCCGATCGAACGATCGATAGACCTGAAAGGTAGAGATACTTCTATGTTTTCAAAATGCTACAACGAAAACTTCAAAAGACAAGCCATCATACACAAAAACATCCTTCCCAAACGAAGTAACAATCCACTCGAAAGGTCACCCGATCGGATGACCATCCGAGCGGATTGTCACCCGATCGGCCGGCCACCCGATCAGACTACCACCCGATCGGATTGTTGTCCGGCCCACTAACACTTGTATCGTTTTACGCGCCACTTATCATTTATGATATCCTTCTGATCAGGCTAACTTACTCTCTAGCGCTCCCTTCAATCCATCAATCAATGTAAGTATACTCGATCCCTTTTTGCTTTACGCACTTTTGGTTGTTACATACGTTTCTTATTCTAAATCACATCAAACACACTACGCAATACTTTAAATGCTAACCATTACCGCATGTTATACGTGACTTAATGAATGCTTGTTTGTTATGTTTACACATGGAATGTTGTCTACCTGCCTTAGCAACGATAGTACTATAGTTTGGACTCAGCACCTGTTCACTCAGGGGTTGTTAAGGACAATTACGAACTACCTTGGGCAGTCAACCCGCAGTCATTGGTATCGATAGGTTCATGTCAATAACTAACATGCCTCATTTTACACTGTGTACGTGCTGGTTATGCGTAACGATTTCGAACTCTATTATATCTATTAAACTTGTATGCTCACCTTTACACTATGTGTATTGACTTTTACTTTAACGTATGTGACAGGTGCTTAGGATGTTTATATGCTTGGCTTGCTGTGAAATCGAGGCTAGGAAAGGTCTAGAAACAAAGAAACAATTGTTTGTATTTGAAATCTGAGTTGTTGGAACAAAACAATTTGACTAGATCTCGTCTGTAATAATTATGTTATCTTTTATGACATGGTATGGGACATGTTGCTTTAAATAATTGGTAATTATAGTTGTTATGGAAACTACTGGACAATCTGTTTCGCTCAGTGTCGCGCCCCGATGATTCTGCCATCGGTTGGGGTGTGACAGATTGGTATCAGAGCCATAACTATAGGGAATTAGGCAAGACTCGACCTAGTCCGGGTCGATGTTTTAGAAATGACCTAGTCTATAGTTAGGTACCAACAGACCGACTTGTGTGTCCCCTTAAGGGTGCTGTACGAGCTTATTTGATATTTCTCGCTATTCTCGCCTACGCTACACTATAACTGCACGCTAATTTTCAAAAGAACGAGCGATTAGGTCGAGATTAGGTGTGAAAACCGCAAACTCTCGATTAAATTTTTTGTTCGACACGTAATATTTACCAACAAACACGAGAATTTGCGTTGAATCAGGAGTGAAATCCATACTTTGGCGCATAATTCTTCTCTACTTTATCAAAATAGAAACGAAGTTGTTAAGTCAGGGGTGAAACCCGGACCTTGACGACTTATTCCGATCGCTATTTTTGGTTTTACAAAAACTCTCACCAAAGTCTCGACGGACTCCAATGACTTGAAGTCACGATACGACTAGAAGGATGCGTGCCGATCGCCCATATTCGAGGCGAGAACACAGTCCCGAAGGTCAAAGTGTGCACCAAAAGTCTTTGTGAATGGTCGAACCGCTTTGGTTAGTCGACGTCTATATAGCCGCAGACAATCTATTTCTCGATTTTGACATGTTTCGATTCTGAGCTCGCTACTACCGACTCTGATATTTTTTGATTTATGTGAATTTTATGTGATTTATCTGTTTATGTGTTATGATTTTTGGTTATTTATTTGCTTTTTCGCTATCGCTTTGATCGACACACATGAATCGTACTGCACTTCTATCTCAAGACGCTGACAAATCGCTAATACATGAGAAACGACTTTACGCCCTGTTGCTTGCTATGATTATTCGCTTATACTATACTATTCGCTATGTTATTCTGGATCGCTATTCTCGAACGCTCGCGGACTTTGAATGATAGGTTTCTGTATTCTGACTGCCTCTTGTGCTTATATGCTTCGGTGTTTCTGTGACTCTGTGTTTCTGTGCCCTACGTGCTTATACGCTCCTGTGCTTATGTGAATCTGTGATTATGTGCCTATGTGGTTACGTGATTATACGTGTTCCCGAGCTTTAGTAGTATTAGGCGTGTGAGGTGAGATTCGTTTATATTGTGTTTGAGCCCTATGGCGATGTCTGTTGCAGACAACGTCGTCATCCGAACCTTCATCTGGACCCCGTCACCCACGAGTTACTCGTCAGGAATAGAGAGACAAACGCCTTGCTGCTCTCGTCGCCAAGCAAGTAGCAAAGGTTGTTCCTCAGATCGTGAGTGAACTGTACGAGAATGTGAGCAAATCGTCTGAAGAGTCCAGAACTGAGACTCCCAAAGCTGCTTTCAGCTTCAAACAGTTCAAGGCATGCGCACCGAAAGAGTTCACTGGCGAAAATGGCCCTACGGCCTTGTTTCAATGGTTCGACTCGATCGAAGTCACCCTGCGTCAGAGTGGATGTCCCGACAATCTCCGTACCCTGAATGCTACCGACGTCTTCCAGTCCCGCGCACTAGACTGGTGGACGGCCGAGAGGAACAAGCGCGGAAATGATGCAGCCTATGGTCTGTCATGGGACGAATTGAAGAACGTTATGCTCGAAGAGTTATGCCCTCCCCATGAGCGCCAAAATCTGGAGGATGAATTCTGGCACATCAACCAGAAAGATGGTGACAACGCTGCTTTGACTGCTCGCTTCAAGCAGCTTAGTATTATCTGCCCCGACCAAGTCAAGACCGCTGACATGACAATCAAGAAGTACATCCGCGCTCTGCCGAATTGTGTTGCAGATTTTGTGCATGCTTCAAAGCCAGCAACAATCGAAGAACCTTACTTGCTTGCCGCTGAAATCAACGACAAGCGAGTAAAAGCTGGTTTTTGGGATAAAGCTTCAAAGAACCTGCACCAACCTACCACCGCACCAACCGTCGACACCGCCGCCGCCTCTTAATCATCGAAGTCCTCTCGTCGCAAGAGGAAGAACAACAACAGCAGCTCCAGCAACAAGAACTGTGCTGTCACAACCACTGTTGCTCCACTCCAAGCCATACCAGCTCAGCTGCAACCCCAGCACCGATCAGCACCAGTACTTACCATCATCCGGAGGGTATCGCCTGCCGATTTTGCGTGCCCCCATCCTGCTTGCCCAACCTGTACTTACCATCATCCGAAGGGTATCGCCTGCCGATTTTGCTTGCACTGCAATATGTACGGCCACTTCATCGCAAACTGCCGTACTGGTCCTCGACAAGCACCAGCTCAAGCTACTGCTCATCAAGCTCTACTTCCAGCTCCTCAAGGCCAACAAGCGGCTCAGGCACCCGCGGTCAACGCCAGAGTCTACTTTGCGTGTGGTGATCCCAACCACTTCGCGAACATGTGCCCGAACAGGGTTATGAAACAAGAGCCCCAGCAGCAACAGCCTCAGCAATAGCAACAGCAGCAGCAGCAGCCTCAACAGCAACAGCAACAAGCTGCTCGCGCCAAAACCTTCAACATCAATGCGTGCCAAGCCCAAGCCGACAACAATGTGGTTAATGATACGTTTCTCGTAAACGGTATTTATGCTTCGTGTTTGTTTGATACTGGAGCCGATAACTGTTTTGTGTCGTTTGAATTCGAGAAGCTCCTAAATCGTAAGCGCTCCCATCTCCCCTCGACGTTCGATGTCGAACTCGCCACCGGAAGAACCTTCGCCGTTAATTCTGTTCTTCGTGATTGTACTCTTGAGCTCAACAATCACATCTTTCCAGCTCGGAAGTTTTGACATCATAGTAGGCATGGACTTTCTTCGAGAAAACCATGCTGAAGTTGTGTGCTTTGATAAGATGATTCGATTCGCGCTCGCTAATGGTGATGTATTGTGTGTTTATGGTGAAGCTCCCTCGAAAGGTCTTAAGCACATGTCGTGTACCCAAGCTAGCAAGTATCTCCGCAAGGAATACAGAGCTTTCTTGGCTAATATTGTAGTAGCGGAGGAGGTAAAGAAAGGAAAGACAGGAGTGAAAGATGTTCATGTGGTTCGTGAATTTCCTAATGTGCTTCCTGATGATCTTCCTGGTCTTTCGCCAAGTCGTGATATCGACTTTCGCATCGACCTCATTCCTAGAGCAAACCCTATTGCTAGAGCTCCTTATCGACTCGCTCCATCCGAAATGCGTGACCTCTCGAGTCAGCTCCAGGAATTGCTTGATAAAGACTTCATTCGCCCGAGCACCTCTCCATGGGGTGCACCAGTCCTTTTCGTCAAAAAGAAGGATGGGTCGTTCAGGATGCGCATCGACTATCGGGAGTTGAATAAGTTGACAATCAAGAATCGCTATCCCCTGCCTCGAATTGATGATTTGTTTGATCAGCTACAAGGTACTATGATGCATTACCCTCAACCCAGTAGTTTGAATCAGCCCAGTCGTTTGACTCAGCAAGGATACAATCCTAAAGGGTCGGATTATTGAAAGATAAATAATTAAGTTATTAATGCGTAATGTCGTAGGCCCCTCTTTTGAAGGTGATGTTACCCTCGGCTAAGTAGTCTGAGTCAGCAGGGATACAGTCCTAAGTAGCCGGGTTAAAGTTTTAATAGTAGCTTACATATGAGCGGATCAAAGAGTTTGGACCCCCGCCATCCAATACCATTGGGTATTGAAGGAGGTCCTACTAAATTTGACCCAGGTCCTTGAAGGATCTATACACTGAACAAGGCAAGACTCTTACCAAACCATTCCCTTAACCCCCGACCAGGTAGCCAACATATCTTCATATAGACCGTGGAGATATGAATGGTGAAAATCTTTTATTTTATATAGACAGTAAAATAATGCCAAGAGACCACGGACAAATGATAAGGAAGATTCACCTTCAACATACGAAACTAGTTATTAAAGTCATTAATACATAACCAAATAAAAAGTGCGAAAAGATTAAAAATAAAAAGTATTACACTAAATGCTTGTCTTCACCAAGTGATGTAAGAGACTTAGGCAAACATGGCCATTGATTGTCAAGAACTCTTACGATCAATCTTGGATCCCGAGACTACTCACACACTCTATGATGGATGATGGATGATGGTGGTGGATGATGGTGTTGTGGTGGTGGTGGAGTGTGGGTGAAGTGTGAGAGAGGTGGTGTGCCAAGGGATGGTTTGCAAATGAGCCAAGCACCCCTATTTATAGCCTGAATAGAAGCTCGGGCACGGCCCCGTGTCCATTGGGCACGACCCCGTGTCCATCCCTCTTCTCTTACTTCATTAATTGCAGTCTGTCTGCATTAGTTGACCACGCCCCCATGTCCGCTGGGCACGACCCCTTGTGCAGAAGCGTATCTGTACTATCAAGATATCCTCAGATTCTACGAATCTTAGAGTTGACCACGGCCACGTGTCCGCTGGGCACGCCCCCGTGGTGGGTGATAGAAGCTTCTACAACTGTGTCTTTTCTGCTGACACTTGGGCACGCCCCTGTGCTCATTGAGCACGGGGCGTGTTCAGCCTTCTGTTCTCTTGTTTTTGCTTGGGAAGATGCTGTCGGGGGGTCGGGCATGCCACGTTTGTTCCTTTTCTTGTATTTATGTTAGATTTAGCTGCCTTTTTGCTTCTTTTATTCATTTGAGCTCATTTAATCCTGAAAATACAAAAGGAAGACAAAAACACACTTTTTCCAACACTAGTACTAAAAAAGGGTTAGTTTTATGCCACAATTGATGTAATTTATATGTTGCATTTTGTACACATCAAATACCCCCACACTTGAATCTTTGCTTGTCCTCAAGCAAAACTCTTTATAATGTGGCTTTTCAATCCCAAATGGAATGGGTAGAAGAGAAGGTTTTTGGGCTTGTCATAGAGTCTCGGGATTCCAAGATTTTTATTAGGTTTTATTTTTATTTTACTTACAATCCTATTCGTCATGATTTATTTAAAAACATTACATAAGATAAATTACTTATTAGGGCATAACATGCCTTTTTAAAATTCCATTTATATACAAGTTCACATACCTCACAGGGGATCACTCAACACTCGGCCGAAGATGTATTTTAGTGAATCACTCGAGAGCGGCATGGAATTTACTCCTACCATAAGCTGGCCAAGCAATCAATCCTCCTCCTTTTCTAACTAAATACCTTTGTAAATATCAAGAGCACTTTTGGGGTGAAGGGTTAGGCTTGGGTTAAAGGTAGGTGGTTGGGTTAGTGGTTAGTAGAAAAAGGGCGAAAGGCGTTAAAAGCGTCGGTTTTCGTTAAGACCTTTTTTATTTTTCATAACTTTTTATTTTGATGAAGCATTTCTTTCAAACAAAGTTCTTTTGATAAACTTGTTTGTTTATTTCTTTTGGCTTCATCATTATCATTTTTTTAAGGAAGTCATAAGAAAAACTGAGCTTTATTACTAAAATAAAGGGTTTAAAATGAAAAAGGTTTTGGTGGGTAAAAAAGATGTTTGTTTTGGGTGAAGAAATGAAAAGGTTTAGGCTCAAAGGGGTTAACTAGGGGGATTTTGGGTAGGTGGTAAAAAAAAGAAAAATAATGGTGTAGAAATAAAAAGGGTTAGTCCTAATGCCTCCATCATTTACTTACTCGGGTTTAAGTTGGTAAGGACCGGGAATGTATCGTCATGGCAAGTTCTAGAGTTGTAAGAAACCAAGCGGCTATTCACACAAGAAACGAAAAATGAGCATTTAGTTTAAAGATATGTATTTGTATGCTCAATAAAGGCTCAAAACTCACTTTTGTGGGAATGGGTTTTTTTATGTGATCAAGTATATATAATCAAATTTTAACCAGATTTGTCATGCCGTTTCATAATTTTCTTATGTTGGTTCTTTTTATCACGACGCTATCGGTTGTAAATTTGTAAAAACATTACCTTTTTAAAACTTGTAATTCCCAACTTAAACCAAGACAAGTAAAAAAATGAAAAATTTTTGAAAAAATTTGGGGTGATTAGCGGTTCCAATAGAGTTTTGTGTAAGGCTTGTGATTAAGACTTGTAAAAATTCAATGTTTAGCATCCCCCCCCCCACACACTTAAATTACACATTGTCCTCAATGTGTCCCAAAAATAAGATTTTAGGTTGATTGAATGTGTAAAAAGGTGTGAAAAGCAAAAATTTATGTTACTGGGCGTCTGGACACGGCCCCGTGTCGGATGAACACGACCCCATGGTCAGAGTGCCAGTAACGATAACTTACAGAAGGTGGACATGGGGGCGTGTCGGCTGAGCATGACCCCGTGTCTGGCAAAAATCTGCAGAATTTTTACAAACAGCAGGTCTGGGGCAATGGGCACGGGGGCGTGTCGGCTGGACACGACCCCGTGTAGACAATCTGCAAAGGTGAAAAACAGGTTTTTAGCTTCGGTTTTCCTGTCCCGGCTTTAGTAGCACTAATGTTTATTGCTCTTAGCCTCGTATGTACCTGTTTTATCAATAAACACTACACCAAACCATAACAAGCATCCTAAATTACCATAGTTTAAACATCCACATCACGAAGTAAAAAAAATAAGTGCAGAAAGTAAAAAGAGTTAAAGGAAGTAAATTGTTCAACACACGGCACGCAGGCCGGAAATTGTTCATAAGAAAAGAGGGTTAACCTATGGGACCACCAACCAGCTGCTCCTACCTCTGCTCCTCCCGCCTAGTCCATGTCCTCGTCTTCATCATCATTTCCTCCTCCATGCCCCGCCATGTACTCCCGGATGTCCCCAATGTCATCCTGTATGTCGGATATGTTTCTCTCAATTGCTCCGACCCGGGTGTACGTGTTGCTCGCCATGTTATAGGTATTCCTGGTGCACATGAGGTTTTCCTGCAACAAGTCATGTAAGCTTTGAAAATTAGGAAAACCGCCTCCTTGTGAGGATGATTGGCAGGGATCACCATGGGGTGGGTATTGGTATTGAGGAGGTGGTTGAAACTGTGGAGCGTGAAGGACGAGTGCCTCTTGCGGGTTCCATGCATGCCCTTGGACTCTTTAGAAGCTAACCGTCCCGTCTTTGGCTTCATAAATCAAGTTCATGGAGCGGCAGATGTGTATGTCCACTCTTCCCGACCATGGGCTCTTTTGGAAAGACCTGGGCATGTTCACGAAATGCTTGAAAAGACGGTATATCCACCCCCCGAAGAAGATAGGGGTTGGAGGAGTAGCGAGCCGGATCCAATGCATGTTTCGGAGTGGGATGTACGGAACATCTAGGTTTTTGCGGGTGTGAATGCAATAAAGAACCACCAGATCTCTTAACCCTACGACGCCACTGCTATCATGCCTTTGACTAAGAGAGAAAGTGAGGACTCAATGAATGTAACGGTAAAGAGGGTCCCTCAACTTAGTGCTCTTAGTGCTGCTTGGGTTGTTGTGCCCTTCTCCTATTTGAGCCCAAGCGGCTTGGCGTTCGTTTTCTGATAATTCACGTAATCCTCCAATGTTTTCTTCATTACCCGCTTCTTCCTCCGCATACAACCCAACTATTGACCCAAACTGTGCCATCGAGATTGAGTACTTAGTCCCTCCACATCGGAATTCTACCCCATCATTATCAAATGGGTCGCATCTTGAATTGAACACAAATGTGCTGTAGAATTCCATATTATATTCGTGGACTGAGCGAAGGCGAGTAGTTAGGGCGATTTCTCAGTGGTCCGGTGACTAGGTTGTTGAAACGGTCCCATTGGTTCACTGCTCCTAGAAGATCCATGCACACTTGTCGTGGGTATTCCTCCGGTCTGGTTCGAAGCACATCGTATCTTGCTTTAGCATCCAACTCATTTGCATTGAACCGTGTGAATTTCTTGGACATCTGAAAGGAAACACCAAATAATTAGCATGAAACAGTAAAATATTCGGAGAAAACAGAAAACAGTCGGCTGAACACGACCCCGTGTTCAGCGGACACGCCCCATGTTGGTCAGAAAATGGCTGGACACACCCCCGTGCTCAGCGAGCACGACCCCGTGTCCAGACGTCTGTTTCCCAAAAATCCCATTGTTTGACCCAGTCCCAAAAACTTGAAAATTTTTGGTCCAGTAGGGGCTGTTTTCCCCGAAATTGAAACCCCAAGTGCCGTTTTTCCCAAAACAAACCGTTTACCCCTTCTATTTTATCTTTTTCGATTCAAAAAAAGGGTTTGGGGTTTTTGTGAGAAATCGGGCGAATCTATGAACAATATAAGTGGATTTACTTCCTATAACATGAATCAAAACTAATGCTAACAGATTTATGCAAAAATTTGAGGTTCGATCCGGATGAAGTTCAAGAACCCTAGATTTTTCCCCAAATTTTTGATGTTTTAACTACATGCAAATGCTTAATCTAACTACTAATTATGATAGAATCATACCTTGATGTTGTTAGAAGTAGAGGAGACGTCAATATCTTGCAGAAAAATCGCCTGAACCAGAGAGTTTTCGGGGAAACGAAGCATGTGGAAATGAAGAAACTGTTTGGAAAAGGGGTTTATCCCGACAGTTGCACGGACACGGCCCCGTGTCTAGCGGACACGGCCCCGTGCCAGGGGATTTTTTGAAAAATATTTTATTCTATTTTATTTTTTTAGTGCTCGTGTGAGTGCCCTGTTTTCCCAAAACTTGGTTAGAAGACTTACCGATTTAAATGTCTACCCGCTTGTTCATAACTTACAAGGTATGATGTTGATGCTTTTACTCTTCGACCGTTTGAAGTGAGATTTCTTCCTCCTCATCCTCAATGAATCCTTGATAGAGCTTCAGCCGTTGGCCATTGACTTTGAATGGAATTCCATTCCGAGATTTAATTTCTACTGCACCGTGTGGGAAAATATGGGTAATGGAAAAAGGTCCTGACCACCTAGACTTTAATTTACCAGGAAACAATTGAAGTCGTGAATTAAACAATAGAACCTGATCTCCTACTCGAAATTCATTAGGTTTAATGTGTTTATCATGTAAATTTTTCTTTCTTTCCTTATAAATTGCAGAGTTAGAATATGCATAATTCCTTAGTTCGTCTAATTCATTTAATTGACACAATCGATTCTTACCAGCAAATTCTACATCTAAGTTCACATTTTTAATTGCCCAGTAAGCTTTGTGTGCTATTTCTACCGGCAAATGACAGCTTTTTCCATAGAAGAGCGTATATGGGGTTGTACCTATTGTTGTTTTATAAGAAGTTCGAAAAGCCCATAAAGCATCATCTAATTTATCGGCCCATTCTTTTTTATATAACCCTACGGTTTTTTCGAGTATTCATTTTAAACCTCTATTACTCACTTCGGCTTGTCCATTTGTTTGAGGGTGATATGCTGTTGAGACCCGGTGATAGACCCCATACCTTGTTAAAAAAAATTTCGAGTTGATGGTTACAAAAATGGGTACCTCTATCACTTATTAATGCTTTAGGTGTGCCAAAACGAGAGAATAATTTTTTCAGAAATCTTACCACGACTCTTCCATCATTTGTTGGAAGTGCTCGGCCTCGGCCCATTTAGACAAGTAATCTACCGCCACAAGTATATATTTGTTTCCTTTTGACGGTGGGAAGGGTCCCATAAAGTCGAGTCCCCACACATCAAAAATTTCACAAACAAGAATGCCATTTTGTGGCATTTCGTTTTTGGAAGAAATATTACCTGATCAAATACCTTTCGTGCGGTACTAGCGGCACCATGATGTCCTCCATATGGATCTTCATGACAATGGCAGAGAATTCTTCTTGCTTCACTACCATGTACGCATCGGCGGATGAGTTGATCGGCACACATTTTGAAAAGATAAGGATCTTCCCAAAAATAATGCTTCACATCGGCAAAGAATTTTTTTCTTTGATGATGTGGCCATCCTTTGGCGACTATACCGCTAGCTAGGTAGTTAGCATAGTCGGCGTACCATGGTTCTTCTCTGTATTCCACCATTTCTAGGGACTCCGTTGGAAATTTTTCGTTGATTTGCTCGTCCCTGGTTGCCTCCAAAGCTGGGTCTTCTAAGCGCGAAAGATGATCTGCTGCAGTGTTTTCTGCTCCTCTTTTGTCTCTGATTTCAATATCAAATTCTTGGAGGAGTAGAATCCATTGAATCAAACGTGGTTTAGAATCCTGTTTCTTGAAGAGATATCGAATGGCTGCATGATCTGTATAGACTATTGTTTTAAAAAGAACAAGATAAGAACGAAATTTATCAAAAGCAAATACCACGGCTAGTAACTCTTTTTCAGTTGTTGTGTAATTTTCTTGTGCATCGTTAAGTGTTTTACTAGCATAATAAATTGGGTGAAAATGCTTTTCTTTTCTTTGTCCCAAGAATGCTCCAACTGCAAAGTCACTTGCATCACACATGATTTCAAAAGGTAATTTCCAATCAGGCGCTATAATGATAGGTGCATTGATTAGCATTTCCTTTTGGGTTAGAAATGCTTGATTGCAATCCTTGTCAAAGATGATAGAGGCCTTGAGATTTTTGAAAAGTCTTTGATAAATCTCCTATAAAATCCGGTATGGCCTAGGAAACATCTGATGGCTCTAACGGAGGATGGGGGTGGTAATCGAGAAATAGCGTTTATTTTGGCTCGATCCACCTCCATTCCCTCGCTTGAGATTTTGTGACCGAGTACTATTCCCTCCGTTACCATGAAATGGCATTTTTCCCAATCAAGGGCGAGGTTAGTTTCCTCACATCGGGATAGCATTTGTTCAAGGTTATCGAGGCATTGGTCATATGAGTCTCCAAAGATAGAAAAGTCGTCCATGAAGACTTCCATTGTCTTTTCTATCATGTCATAGAAGATAGCCACCATGCAACGTTGGAACGTTGCGGGGGCATTGCATAGACCGAATGGCATGTGTCGATAAGCAAAATTTCCATAGGGACATGTGAATGTTGTCTTTTCTTGGTCTTCGGGTGCTATCGGGATTTGAAAGTAACCTGAAAAACCATCCAAGAAACAATAAAAATTATGACCGGGTAATCTTTCTAACATTTGATCAATGAAGGGCAAAGGAAAGTGATCTTTCCTTGTTGCTTCATTTAATCGTCTATAATCTATACATACCCTCCATCATGTTACGGTTCTCGTTGGTATTAATTCATTCTTTTCGTTAGTTATTACCGTCATACCTCCTTTCTTTGGAACTACTTGGACGGGACTTACCCAAGGACTATCGGAGATAGGATAAATAAATCCGGTGTCAAGTACCTTGATGACTTCATTTTTAACCACTTCTTGTACATTTGGATTTACTCGACGTTGTGGTTGTACTACAGATTTATAGTCATCATTCATTAAAATTTTGTGCGTGCACATGGAAGGACTTATTCCTTTAATATCTACAAGCTTCCAAGCGATCGCATTTTTGTGTTTTTTCAAAAGTTTAATTAATTTTTCTTTTTCTATACTACTTAATTTTGACGAAATAATTACATGTAATTAAGCATCTTTGTCTAGAAAAGCATATTCCAAACCTTTTGGAAGTTCTTTGAGCTCAAGAGGTGGGTCTTTAGGAGACTCCTTATTTGGTTGCTCATTTTGATCAAGAACTTTAAAAGTTTGTTCTATGGTGACCTCTTCTTCAACAAAGTGGTCAATCTTTTCACTTGTATCGGGTGGTTCATCTTCATCTTCAATTAGGGGGTCATTATTGCCGAAAGGATATTTCATCGAACGCTCAAGATCGATGCTCCTTTTAAATGCCCCAAATTGAAGAGATAGATTGTTGTACTTCCGGTTTTTCAAAGCTTCGTGGGTTTTTACAAAAGGTCATCCCAACACTAGAGGAGCGTCATCGAGGATGACAAAGTCGGTTGGGATTACCAATTGATTTGTTTGAACCAAGACATCCTCAACTACACCGATTGATTTTATTATTTTCCGATTGGATAGAAAAATGGGTATTTGAAGTGGAGAAAAATCACTAATACTTAATTTTTCGAAAATGTAGTTTGGCATTATGTTAACACAAAGATCTTTATCAATTGTGACATTACTAATAAAGGAGTTTTGAAAAAAACATGGAACCGGTGTAATGTTAATTTCAAATGGGTCTTCTTTTATTAGCGAAGTTTGATCATTAGTTAACTTAATACTTACCGTTTCGTCAATTTTAGTGTTAGTGTTTAACTCTTTTAAAAACTTAGCATGAGTGCGTATTAAACAATGATTTTCAAAAGAAGGTGATAAGAGATTAATTTCTTCAAAATTAGACTCTTCTTGAATTTTAACGTTATCGGACTCACCTTTTTCGTTGTTTAACTCATGTGTCGGTTTTTCACTTATTTGTTCTTCCATTTTTACCTCTTCAACTATCTCTTTTTTATTTAATTCTTCTCTCGCGCGGGACTCCTCTTCCCATGCGCGAGATTCTTTTATGTAGCGCTCGATAGTTTTAAGGTGTTCTAGTATCCTATCGGTTACGTCGGCGATAGAGTAAGGATCGGGATTTTCAAAGCTTCAATCCGGATGTTCGATCCTTGGTTCCTCAGAATACTCATATGAAGTAGATATACCATTGTTCTTCATTGTAAGCATATGATGGATAAGGGTCGTAATTTTGTTCTTCATAATACTCATATGAGGTGGGTTGTTCACGCCATGGTTCCTCATAATAAGTATATGAAGGTGGTGGCTCATATCTTGGTTTCTCAAAGTATGAGTATGAGGGCTCATACCTTGGTTCATCAAAATATGAGTATGAGGGAGAAGGTTCATACCTTTGGTCTTCATAAGGTGTGTATGAAGTCGATGGCTCGTACCTGGGCTCCTCATAATAGGTGTATGAAGTGGATGGTTGAAATAAGTCACAATATTGTACCGAGTGTGGGTCACCACAATTGGTGCAATAGTCTTCCCTATAATCATCCTCCTCATAGGTGTAGTTGTAGCCTCCTGAGTATTGATCCATAAGAATCACTCAACCGACCACAACAGAGTCTCGGGACCAAAAAACAAAAATAAAAACGGAAACAGAAGCTGGACACGACCCCGTGTTCAGTGGACACGGCCCGTGTTCAGGGTCTGTATCTGGGTGTTTGAACAAAAGTTATTGGTTCTGTGCAGCACGGGGGCGTGTTCAGTGAGCACGACCCCGTGTTCAGACTCTGTATCTGGGTGTTTTGTGAAAATATGCAGCACGGCCCCGTGTTCAGTGAGCACGGCCCGTGTTCAACCTACTGTAAATGCAAAACTAACTAAAATGCAGAAAAATGTGTGCGCGTTTTGAAAAAGGTTTGAAAAACTGATTAGGCCGTTGATTTTTAAGCTTTCTTAAAATCCTTGTGTCTCCAGCAACGGCTCCAAAAACTTGATGCGCGTGTGGTGTACTATATTTTTATGTATATTTTTAGCCCTTTTTTAACCACTTTAGTTAAGTTTTTAATTTATAAAACACGATATTTACTAACACCAAACACACATATGGGCAAGTGCACCCATCGTGAGTGTAGTATAGTGTTGGTAAGATACCGAGGTCGTCCAAGGACACAAGAGCTTTTAATACCGGTTTATCCTCAACGTCTAATCAAATCAAAAATTTAGGAAAAGGGATTTAAACTAGAAAATAAAAACTAAAATGTTGAAAATAAAAATAAAAATAGATAGACAAGATGAATCACTTAGATCCGACTCGCCTTTAGTGTAACCTTTGATTATTTTCGCACTTTTGCACTTTTTAAGAGATTATCTTACTTATTGTAGTAGGCCCCTCTTTTGAAGGTGACGTTACCCTCAACCCAGTAGATTGAGTCAGCAAGGATACAATCCTAAAGGGTCGGATTATTGAAAGATAATTAATTAAGTTATTAATGCGTAATGTGGTAGGCCCCTCTTTTGAAGGTGACGTTACCCTCGGCTAAGTAGTCTGAGTCAGCAGGGATACAGTCCTAAGTAGCCGGGTTAAAGTTTTAATAGTAGCTTACATATGAGGGGATCAAAAATTTTGGACCCCCGCCATCCAATACCATTGGGTATTGAAGGAGGTCCTACTAAATTTGACCCAGGTCCTTGCAGGATCTATACACTGAACAAGGCAAGACTCTTACCAAACCATTCCCTTAACCCCCGACCAGGTAGCCAACATAT
This sequence comes from Helianthus annuus, assembly GCF_002127325.2. Taxonomy (NCBI): domain Eukaryota; kingdom Viridiplantae; phylum Streptophyta; class Magnoliopsida; order Asterales; family Asteraceae; genus Helianthus; species Helianthus annuus. The sequence goes on from NC_035441.2 coordinate 123,842,889, forward strand.
CTCCATATAGACCGTGGAGATATGAATGGTGAAAATCTTTTATTTTATATAGACAGTAAAATAATGCCAAGACACCACGGACAAATGATAAGGAAGATTCACCTTCAACATACGAAACTAGTTATTAAAGTCCTTAATACATAACCAAATAAAAAGTGCGAAAAGATTAAAAATAAAAAGTATTACACTAAATGCTTGTCTTCACCAAGTGATGTAAGAGACTTAGGCAAACATGGCCATTGATTGTCAAGAACTCTTACGATCAATCTTGGATCCCGAGACTACTCTCACACTCTATGATGGATGATGGATGATGGTGGTGGATGATGGTGTTGTGGTGGTGGTGGAGTGTGGGTGAAGTGTGAGACAGGTGGTGTGCCAAGGGATGGTTTGCAAATGAGCCAAGCACCCCTATTTATAGCTTGAACAGAAGCTCGGGCGCGGCCCCGTGTCCATCCCTCTTCTCTTTCTTCATTAATTGCAGTTTGTCTGCATTAGTTGACCACGCCCCCGTGTCCGCTGGGCACGACCCCGTGTGCAGAAGCGTATCTGTACTATCAAGATTTCCTCAGATTCTACGAATCTTAGAGTTGACCATGGCCCCGTGTCCGCTGGGCACGCCCTCGTGGTGTGTGATAGAAGCTTCTACAACTTTGTCTTTTCTGCTGACTCTTGGGCATGCCCCCGTGCTCATTGAGCACGGGGCGTGTTCAGCCTTCTATTCTCTTGTTTTTGCTTGGGAAGATGTTGTCGGGGGGTCGGGCATGCCACATTTGTTCCTTTTCTTGTATTTATGTTAGATTTAGCTGCCTTTTTGCTTCTTCTGTTCATTTGAGCTCATTTAATCCTGAAAATACAAAAGCAAGACAAAAACACACTTTTTCCAATATTATTACTAAAAAGGGTTAGTTTTATGCCACAATTGATGTAATTTATATGTTGCATTTTGTACACATCATGCTACGTGTTTCTCGAAGATCGATCTACGCTCAGGCTATCACCAGTTGCGCAATCAAGAGGAGGATATACCCAAAACCGCTTTTCGCACTCGATACGGCCACTATGAGTTCGTTGTTATGCCTTTTGGTTTAACTAACGCACCCGTAGTTTTCATGGATCTGATGAATCGTGTGTGTAAACCATTTCTTGACCGCTTCATCATCGTGTTCATCGATGATATCCTGATCTATTCCAAGTCAAAAGTCGAACACGCGCAACATCTACGTTTGGTTCTCGAGCTACTCCAAGGGAATCGACTCTATGCCAAGTTTTCCAAGTGCGAATTTTGGCTGGAGGAGGTTCGATTCCTCGGTCATATTGTCAATAGTCAAGGTATTCATGTCGATCCCGCGAAGATTGAAGCAGTTAAGAGTTGGGTTACACCAAAGAACCCGTCTGAAGCCCGTTCTTTTCTCGGATTAGAGGGCTATTATCGTCGATTTATCGAAGGATTCTCTAAAATCGTTGTGCCGCTTACCGCCCTCATGCATAAAGACAAGCCTTTTATTTGGGGAACTGAAAAAGAGTCTGCTTTCCAAACCCTCAAGCACATGCTTTGCAATGCTCCATTCCTCACTTTACCCGATGGAAAAGACGACTTCATTGTCTATTGCGATGCCTCGAACCTTGGTCTTGGTTGTGTTCTCATGCAACGAGACCAGGTTATCGCTTACGCATCTCGTCAGCTCAAGATCCACGAGAAGAACTATACAACCCATGACCTCGAGCTAGGCGCAGTTGTTTTTGCGTTAAAGATTTGGCGACACTACCTGTATGGTACCAAGTGTACGATCTTCACCGATCATAAGAGCCTACAACATATCTTTGACCAGAAAGAACTTAATATGCGTCAACGCCGATGGGTAGAACTTCTCAACGATTATGACTGTGAGATCTGTTATCATCCAGGCAAAGCAAATGTCGTTACCGACACTCTAAGCCGACGAAGCTATTTGCATAGCGCTCGTAATGTTCCAGCCCTGCATCATCTCAAAACCCTTATTCGCGAAGCCCAGCATGCGTGTTTTACCGAACACACTTTGAAGAAAGAAAGGATCTACCACGATGGAGCTCATCTTGTTAATAAATCTAATGGGATATTCCATTATCTGGACCGAATTTGGATCCCTAAGCGGAACGATTTGCAACAGATTTTGATGGACGAAGCCCACAAATCTCGGTATTCTATTCATCCCGGTGCCGATAAAATGTACCAGGACCTTCGTTACAAGTACTGGTGGCCCTGCATGAAGAGGGTTATCGCTCTCTACGTCGGAAAGTGCCTGACTTGCTCTAAAGTTAAGGCTAAACACCAAAGGCCCTCTGGCTTACTCGAACAACCCCCGATCCCTATGTGGAAGTGGGAGAGTATAGCTACGGACTTCATAACAAAACTCTCGCGCACGTCATCAGGTCACGACAGCATCTGGGTTGTTATTGACCGTTTAACTAAATCTGCTCATTTTCTACCAATACGAGAAGATTACAAGGTAGAACGACTAGCCCGAATCTACACCGATGAGATCATTTGTCGACATGCGACGCCTCGCGACATCATCTCTGACCGTGATGCTCGGTTTACCTCGCGACTGTGGGAAACGTTTCAAGCAGCTCTCGGTACTATGCTTAATCTAAGTACCGCATTCCACCCTCAAACCGATGGTCAGACTGAGAGAACGATTCGTACCCTTGAAGACATGCTCTGTTCATGTGTCTTAGATTTTGGTGGTAATTGGGACGCTTACCTGCCTCTAGTCGAATTCTCGTATAATAACAGTTATCATTCCAGCATTCAAATGGCATCGTTTGAGGCTTTATATGGAAGAAAATGTCGATCGCCTATTGTATGGCACGAGATCGGGCACTCGCAATTAACCGGTCCTGAGCTATTGCAAGAAACGACAGACAAAGTTCTCCAAATTCGAGACAATCTGCTGAAAGCACGGAGTCGTCAGAAAAGTTACGCCGATAGACGACGCAAGCCCCTTGAATTTGACGTTAGCGACTACATACTCCTAAAGGTATCCCCTTGGAAGGGTGTGGTCAGATTCGGCAAGAAAGGGAAACTAGCGCCTCGATATGTTGGACCTTTTAAGATTCTGGAAAGAATCGGAAAAGTCGCCTACAGACTCGAACTACCGGAGGAACTTAGCAACGTCCATCCGACTTTCCATGTTTCGAACCTCCGAAAGTGCCTGGCTGAGCATGATTTAATTGTACCTCTTGACGACCTTCAAATAAACGAAACACTACACTTCGTGGAGAAGCCTGTCGAGATCATGGATCGCCAAACCAAGCAGCTTAGACGCTCGCGCATTCCTATTGTGAAAGTCTGATGGGAAGGCAAACAAGGCGCAGAGTTCACTTGGGAACTCGAAAGCGACATGAAAGGGAAGTACCCGCAGTTGTTTGTTACGGCTTCGGCCTAATTTCGGGACGAAATCCCCTTAACTAGGGGAGGCTGTAACACCCCGTGTTTCGAAAGTCAAAGTCAAAGCCAAGATTGAAGTCAAAGGGAGACAAGATTGCTAATTGCGATATGTCACTCCTTGCTCAATCCCTGTTTTGACTTCTTTGACTTGTAGCTAGTCTATTTTATGCTTTACGTTAGTTGTATTATGTGGAGTATCTATTACTAATCGAGGTTTAGTCGATGTTTATCGCATGTTTTATCGCTTATCACTCATCTCAATCGCACTCGCAACTTGAATTACGCGTTTTGGATATTGTTTTACGTGTGTGTGCCTTATGTGTTACTTGTGCATGTTTATTTATTTATATGTTGTGGTGATTAATCGAAACGCAATCGAAACTCGAATCGCAAACGCTAAACGCAAGTCAATTAAGGATGATTGTATGTTGATATAGTAGTTGGGATTAAAAGTAATTTGAATAGGAAACTCTATCGCATCGCAACGCTCAACACGCGAATTGAAATCGCAAAACTCATCGCACTGTGCACTCGAATCGAGTGGCCAGCCGATCGAGCTACCACCCGATCGGGCTGCCATCCGATCGAGGTGCCACTCGATCGGGCTGCAAACCCAACCAGGGTAGCCACTCGATCGACCAGCCCTCCCCTCTCCTTTCCATTTATGGAAACCCTATAAATACCCCCTTGTCTACATCATAACTTCACCTCTTCTGCACCTCTCGTCCGACCAGCGCTTCTTGCCCACTTTTCTTCAGATTTCTCATGATTCTTGTAAGTTTTCCACTTAAATCTTATACTTTCTTAATCTACACGTGTTCCTACACCTTTCTATCTTTTGAATCTTAACTTTTAACCGTGAAATCACTAGATTTGAGGTGTTCTAGGATGATGTCATCATGGTGTTCTTAGGAACTTCATGTTTTGGCTTCAATCCACCAAGAACAACTTAGATCTGAACGATTTCCACACAAATAAACAAAGATCTTTCATAGATCTAAACATATTCATGGTGAAAATGATTGAAAGATGGTTTTCCAACCTTCCTTCAACTCTTTTACACTCAATGCACTCAAAACCGATAGAATCGGAGTTTGTTCTGATCTTCTACTCTTTCTTGTCGAAGTGTTGGTTCAAGATCTAGATTCTATCCATGAGATTACCGATTTCGGGTTGAACATAAAACATTTTCTCGAACATTTAACTGGTCGGAGTTGGGTGGTTCCTGTCGATCAGATTACCAAATATGGACGAGGGTTCTGTTGTCCAGCACGTTATCAAATCATCTCGATAAAACGACAAACCATCAAAAACAACCAAGTGTAAGACGATCAGGCCGACCAGGAAGGAGTGCCGCCCGATCGGACTGTTGTCTGATCGGATTGTCACCCGATCGGGTTGCCACTCGATCGGCTTGCACCTTGGCCCCACACTTAACTTTTATTTCAAACTTCAAGAGTTTTGAACACCGAACGGATTGCCACCCAATCGGGTTGCCACCCGATCGACCGGCCATCCAACCATGTGATGTTTTGAAACTTCAATACTTAAACAATTTTCAACATGTTCAATACAAACGGATTGTCACCCGATCAGACTACAATCCGATCGAGTGACAAACTGCTGTGAACTTGTTCTCACTAAAGTGCCCAACCAATCGGAATGTCGTCCGATCGAACGGTCGTTCGATCGATCGACCTGAAAGGTAGAGATACTTCTATGTTTTCAAAATGCTACAACGAAAACTTCAAAAGACAAGCCATCATACACAAAAACATCCTTCCCAAACGAAGTAACAATCCACTCGAAAGGTCACCCGATCGGATGACCATCCGAGCGGATTGTCACCCGGTCGGCCGGCCACCCAATCGGACTACCACCCGATTGGATTGCTGTCTGACCCACTAACACTTGTATCGTTTTACGCACTGCTTATCGTTTATGCTATCCTTCTGATCAGGCTAACTTACTCTATAGCGCTCCCTTCAATCCATCAATCGCTGTGAGTATACTCGATCCCTTTTTGCTTTACGCACTTTTGGGTGTTACATATGTTGCTTATTCTAAATCACATTGAACACACTACGCAATACTTTAAACTCTAACTGTTACCGCATGTTATACGTGACTTAATGAATGCTTGTTTGTTATGTTTACACATGGAATGCTGTCTACCTGCCTTAGCAACGATAGTACTATAGTTTGGACTCAGCACCTGTTCACTCAGGGGTTGTTAAGGACAATTTGTTACATGGCTCACAGTGGTGAGAGTATATTACGAACTGCCTTGGGCAGTCAACCCGCAGTCATTGGTATGGATAGGTTCATGTCGATAACTAACATGCCTCATTTTACACTGTGTACGTGTTGGTTATGCGTAACGATTTCGAACTCTATTATATCTATTAAACTTGTATGCTCACCTTTACACTATGTTCATTGACTTTTACTTTAACTTATGTGACAGGTGCTTAGGATGTTTATAGGCTTGGCTTGCTGTGAAATCGAGGCTAGGAAAGGTCTAGAAACAAATAAACAATTGTCTGTATTTGAAATCTGAGTTGTCAGAACAGAACAATTTGACTAGATCTCGTCTGTAATAATTATGTTATCTTTTATGACATGGTATGGGACATGTTGCTTTAAATAATTGGTAATTATAGTTGTTATGGAAACTTCTGGACAATCTGTTTCTCTCAATGCCGCGCCCCGATAATTCCGCCATCGGTTGGGGTGTGACAAAATCTGATCGGGTGGCCGGTCGATCTGATGACAATCCGTTCGGGCGGTCACCCGACCGGGTAGCCACGCGATTGGGTTGTCATCTCGTTTTGGATGGATGTGTTTGTGTATGATGGCTTGTCTTTTGAAGTTTTCGTTGTAATATTTTAAAATAGAGAAGTATCTCTACCCTTCAGGTCGGTCGATCGAGCAGCAGCTCGATCGGACGGTGATCCGATTGGCGAGGCTTCTCAGTTTTGAGAACAAGTTCACAGCCGGACGGTCACTCGATCGGATGGCTATCCGATCGGGTGGCAATCCGTGTGCATTAAACATGTTGAAAATTGTTTAAGTGTTGAAGTCTAAGCATCACATGGTCGGGTGGTAGTCCGATCGGGTGGCAATCCGATCGGACGGCAATCCGTTCGATGTTTAAACCTCACAAGTTGAAATAATAGTTAAGTGTGGGACCCAAGGTGCAAGCTGATCAGGTGGTTGTCCGGTTAGGTGGCAATCCGATTGGATGGCAATCCGTCCCAGACGACCTGATCATCTTCATACTTGGTTGTTTTGATCATTTGTCGTTTTCTCAAGATTGTATGATAACGTGTCAAACAACGGAAACCTCGTCAAGACGTAGTGACCCGATCGGATAGAAACCACCCTAGTCCGACCAGTTAACTGTTCGAGACGGTGTTTCATGTTTAACCTGAAATTTGTAATCTCTTGGATAGAATCCAGATCTTGAACCAACACATCAACAAGAAGGAGTAGAAGATTTGAACAAGCTCCGATTCCATCGGGTTTGAGTGCATTGAGTGTAAAAGAGTTGAAAGAAAGTTAGAAAACCATCTTTCAATCCTTTTCACCATGAATATATTCAGATCTATGAAAGATCTTTGTATATTTACCATGAATATGTTCAGATCTATGTAAGATCTTTGTTTATTTATGTGGAAATCGTTCAGATCTAAGTTGTTCTTGGTGGATTGAAGCCAATACATGAAGTTCTTATGAACACCATGATGACATCATCCTAGAACACCTCAAATCTAGTGATTTCACGGTTAAAAGTTAAGATTCAAGAGATAGAAAGGTGTAGGAGTGCGTGTAGATCAAGGAAGTACAAGATTTAGGTGGAAAACTTACAAGATTCACGAGAAATCGGTAGAAATAGCGGCTGGAGCGAGTAGAGAGGGGGAGAGCTGTCAACATCAAGTGATGTTGACATATGAGGGGTATTTATAGGGTTTCCATAAATGGAAAGTGGGGGAAGGGCTGGTCGATCGAGTGGCAGCCCGATTGGGTGGCAGCTCGATCGAGTGGCAACTCGATCGGGTGGCAGCCCGATCGGGTGGCAACTCGGTCGGTTAGCTACTCGATTCGAGTGTTCGGCGCGACGAGTTTTGCAGTTTCGATTCGTGTGTTGAACGTTGCGATGCGATAGAGTTTCTCATCAAATTACTTTTAATCCTAACTACTATATCTAACATACAATCATCATAATTAACTTGCGTTTAGCGTTTGCGACTCGATTACGATTGAGTTTCGATTGCATTTCGATTAACATAAACATAAATAAACATGCACAATTAACACATAAAAGAGACACACACATAAGAACAATAACCAGAACGCGTAATTCGAGTTGCGAGTGCGATATGCGATAAGCGATAAAACATGCGATAAACATCGAATAAACCTCGATTATTAATAAGTACTCCACATAATACAACTAACGTAAAGCATAAAATAGACTATCTACAAGTCAAAGAAGTCAAAACAGGAATTGAGCAAGGAGAGACAGGTCACAATTAGCAATCTTTTCTCCCTTTAACTTCAATCTTGACTTTGACTTTGACTTTGACTTTCGAAACACGGGGTGTTACACCACCGTTTAGTGTCTTGAGTGATCTTAAGTGTAGAGTTTGTACCGTTTGTATTTTCGTTAATTTTGATTATTTTTCGTAGCTAGTAGTTGTTTTCGGTAGTGTTTCGATCTTTGTTTTTGTGTTTTGAGTCGTTTGTAGGGATTCATTACCGAGGATTTGCAGAAATTTGCGAGAAAAACAAGTTTCTAAGAGCATTCACATCCAAAGAACCAAATTCTGTGTGGGGTGTTTTTAAAATATAAAAAGTATAAAAAGTGGTTGTGAGTGGAGGAGAGAGAAAATGTTACTGTTCATCTGTATATTTGAGGGGGCACTGTTCACCCCCTATAATTTTTTAATATATTTTGGAAGTGGTTGTGAGTGGAGGAGAGAGAAAACGTAATGATAAAGGTATAAAAAATATTATTTAATTGAAAAGGAGAGAGAAAATGTAGTGTTTTTAGTGTAATTTAGGGTGAAAATATAGTGGAATGGATGTGAATGCTCTAAGGCATGAAATCACAAATTTTAAGCAACATTCTGTGAAAAATGGCAACTGGCGGCCCGCGGGATACTTACTTCACTTAGTCGCGGTCCGTCAGGGACCCAAGTCTCTAGAATCATTTATGGCGGTGGCGGCCCGCGAGAAACCCATCTGTGCAAGTCGTGGGGCGCCAGAAAGCCTATCTGCAGCCGAGAAACTTTAAACCCCCAAATCTTGTTATTTGACCTAACTCTTCTTCCCTCTACACCGCCGAAAACCACTATGCACCACCATATATCACCGGAAATCCACCATTGTTAACCAAAATCACACCACTAATTCACATACAATCATCATATATCCGATTTCCACCACAATACACCCACTTTTCACCATCAAAATCGGGACTTTACTTTGGATTTCAAGTTCAACCAGATTTCTTCTAATTTCTCTTGCTTAACTCGAATCTAAGGTATGTCTTCCTGTAACTTTTGTACTATGAGTCCTTTATTTCAGTTATTACTTAGTTAAAGTGCTAGTTTTAGTGTTAGGTCTTGTGTTAGTCGGGTGTTTTGCCATGGCTAGGGGTCGTTTGAGGTTGCAGGTGGTTTGGTTTGGGGTATTTCAGCAGAACACAGGTTGCGGGTGGCTCGGTTTGGGGTATGATATCAATGTTTGTGCTACCATGAGTTAGGGTTTGGTAAAATTGAGTGTGGGGATGGGGTACATGTACATAGTAGTAGTAGTCGAGTCATAAATTTGGAAAAAAATACAAAAAAAAAATTAAAAAATAGAAAATCCAAAAAAATTGAAAAATCAGAAAATGTCTTTTGAATAAAGAAGTTTGCAAAATTAATACGGAAAATGATAGAAAAGATGAGTTTTTGTTCGGGTTCAAATAATGATAATATGAGATTAATTAAGAGTCGAGCTTGTGTCTAGTTTAGGATATGTGAATAGGTCCGGTTTGGTTTTAGGTCCCTTTGATTTTTTATTACATTAATTGTCGGTCTACTAGTGGGTACTCATATGGGAAAAATGGAAAATTGAAACCGCCAATAATAGTATAAAGAATGAAATCGTTAGAATTTTTTTATCATAAAAAGAAAAGAAAAAAAAATAGAATAAATGAGCTAGAAATTAAGAAAAGTAGCCATGCCTATGTAATCTTGGTTGAGGATAGTGACTCTGACCCGGAATGCCTCTAGGATGTGTGAAATCAACATTGCAACAAAAATTACCGACGCCTATTGTAATCTCTCTCGGGGATGGTGACTCGGATTGGGAATGCCTCTGGGTTAGGTAAAGCAACGTCTAAGCTCAAAAGAAAGAAAAAATGAAAAGAAAAAAATGAGAAAAAGTTTGGTTTTAAATTCTCTTGATTTTGGTATAAAACGGTTAGGAATTGGTCCAGTGATCGTTCCTTTTGTTCTATAAGCTTGAGGTGGGATTAGGTGGACCGTAGCTTTTAGTGTGAGACCCTAGGTAGATTGACCGCACTTGAATTAAATTTGCATGATAAGGGGCTTAGAACCGGATTTGGGTTTAAAGGGACAAGCATATTTGCAATCGCGGCTAACACAAGTTTTGATGTTAATAAGTATAAATAGCTTTTTGACCCAAGTATTTATCCATCTCTGATTCCGTATGCATAGATTCTTTTTCGAGGACGAAAAAAGAGTAAGTGTGGGGATATTTGATGTATTGTAAAATACATCTTTTATTCGTGTATAGTTTGTATAATTTTCCATTAGAATTAGTTTAGTTTTCGTTAGAATTTGCATACTGTTGATCCAATTGCGTTTTGCAGGTCTTAGGCATTTAAAACTGCTGGAAATTGAGTAAAACGGGTGAAAACATGAACAAGTCAAGTCCTGGAACGTGTTGGAGAGTCGGGAGCTGAAACGGATTGAAAATACTGGAAAAGTGCTTTTTGGTGCCCCGCGACATAGTTAAGAAATTCGCTCGCGCCCGGCGAGAGACCTTAATGTTTTGAAGACAATTGGAACAAGGTGGCGGGCCGCGACCTACTTACATGTTTCTCTCGAGCCCGGCGAGAGAGCTATGTCGGCAGAATTATTCAAGCTGGTCATGGGTTTTGAGTTGGAAATTATATATAATCATCATTAACTTCAATTAAACCCTAACTTACGAATTAGCAAGACTTTGGGCGATCTTGGAGCTGCATTAGGAGCGTTTTTGAGCAATCGAAGCTGTCGGTTGAAGGTCAGAAGTTCGGAGAATCATTCGGGTCGTCTCTTTAACATCCGGGTGTTTTCGTTTACGTTTCTTTCTCTTTGATCATGTTTCGTTTGTTTAAAAATACTTTGTCGACGTTTGTTTCCATGACTATGATCGGCTAGATTTTGTTAACTACCTAGACAAGATGAATGGTTGCTAAAGTTTTGATTTTTATTATGGATTTATTTATGTATTGTAGGCGATTTGATTATTAGCTAGATGTGTATGCATGCTTGATTGTGTTCGAATATTGTTTATTGCTTTACATAATTCTTGGTGACGGTCTTTATCACGTAATAGAGTTGTGTTAGGTTCTAGATTTTGGTGACTGTCGATATCACATAATAAATCTTTAATCTTTAGGGTTAAATTGGCCAATAAACCTTAAAAGCAATATTCGGTAATCTTAGGAATAAAGTGTTCTACTAACCCTCAATAGCTAGCAGGTGCGAGGTTATTGTTAGGTCTAAGCGACCGTAAGGTGGGTCCTTCTTAGGAAGTAAACATATTAGTTGCTGTCTAACAAGTCTAGTTAAGAACCCAAATTTATCCTTGACTTGAGTCCCGAAACGGAGAGAGTCTTGTAGGGTACTTTCATAAATCATTAGAGGTCCGGACAAGGAGTCTAATTCACCGATGAGTATAACAGCCTTTAGGGTGCCCTAACGTACTCTTGAGAAAGGTTTGGAGGCTTAGTTGGTAACTCGAGAGGTTTAGCATCTTACGATCCCGGTCCATAATAATCAACTTTCATATAAAATCCATAACTAAAAGCAACCAGGATTTGAGTCTAGGTAGTATTTCCACCGTCTGAGAAAAGTCCAAAGTAATTCGTTTTAGTTAATTTAGTTTAATTGCTTTCTTAGGATTTTTAGAAACCCCCCCCCCACAAACAAACAAACAAAATAGTTCAATCCGTGTCAATCTAGTCTAAATATAGTCGTTAGCGTAATTCGATAGAGTCCCATGGGTTCGATATTCGGACTTACAATAGCTATACTAGAGTCGATCGGTACACTTGCCGGTTAGTAGTTTAGTGTGTCTTAGTGAGTCTAGAGTATTACTTAGAGTCTAGAATTAGGTTAATTTAGTTAATTTTATTAAACTACTTTTTAGCACATCAAAACTCAGCCCCAAACATTCTCTAAATAGCACATTAACAACCTTTTATCAAATTCGACTGTTTAAATAGTTAAATATTAAGTAAGTTATATCATGTTGCAAGTGTCTGGAACTTTGTTTTACTTCTTGTGAGCTGATTATTATTATATTAATTAACTATATATTAATTTATAACATTTTGTTGTATTATTATTAGTTGTAACTAGGTTTAAAGAAGTTCGTCGCGTTGCGGCGAATTTCTTTTGTTATTTAGTCTGTGTTTACATGTGTTTTTAAATCACTACGAGCGTGTTGTGAACGGAACTGCTGACAAGAATAAAAAGAAAATGTAGAAAAAAACACTAAAAGATAACAGAAAGAAAATCAACCAAAAAAGTTGTATGGTAACGATGTTGTTCGTATGAAACCCGTAGTCATAGATGAGCAAATTGTTCTGGGTACCGATACCAAATTTGTCGAACCGAAAGATCTTAAGTACCAATTCGGTACCGACTTTTGGTGTTCCTGGTACCGGTTCACTACCGTTTTTTACCTTCATATACCGGTACCGTAACCGGTATTTTCGGTATCAGTACCGATTCTGTATCGGTTGGCACCGAGCTCATCCCTACCCCTGAAACTAAAAAAAAATTAAAGTTGAAGAAAATCAACAAAAAAAGTTGTACGATACCGTTGTTCGTACAGTAACCGTGATCAGGGATGAGCAAATGGTACCGGGTAGCAGCACTGAATTTCCCGAACCAAAAGATTTCCAATATCAATTCGGCACCAACTTTTGGCGTTTTCTGTATTAGTGTCGGTTTTTACCTTCATGTACTGATACCGAACAGGACCGTACCGGTATTTACGATACCTGTACTGGTTCGATACCGGTTGACACCAAGCTTATCCCAACCCCTGATATTAAAAATTTTCCGAACCGAAAGATCTTAAGTACCAATTCGGTACCGACTTTTGGCGTTCTGGTACCGGTTCACTACCGTTTTTTACCTTCATATACCGGTACCATAACCGGTATTTTCGGTATCAGTACCGATTCTGTATCGGTTGATACCGAGCTCATCCCTACCCCTGAAACTAAAAAAAGAAAAAATTAAAAGTTGAAGAAAATCAACAAAAAAAGTTTTACGATACCGTTGTTCGTACGGTAACCGTGATCAGGGATGAGCAAATGGTACCGGGTAGCAGCACTGAATTTCCCAAACCAAAAGATTTCCAATATCAATTCGGCACCAACCTTTGGCATTTTTGTATTAGTGTCGGTTTTTACCTTCATGTACTGATACCGAACAAGACCGTACCGGTATTTTCGATACCAGTACTGGTTCGATACCGATTGACACCAAGCTTATCCCAACCCCTGATATTAAAAAAAAAAGATTAAAATTAAAAAGTAAAAAAATAACTATTATTATAATATTAAAATAATAAAAGTATTAATAAAAAACTATATATTATTAAAATATTAAAATCACTATTCATTTATTAATATATAGTAATAGTAATATATAGTAATTTTACCAAAAATGGTTGTACGATCTTTTTTGTCTTTAATTTTTATTTTGTCTTTAATTATTATTTTACTTTTAACCCAAATACTTTAATAATTTTATAACTTAACCACAACACTTTTTTTTCAACTTTGGTCCTGATACTTTTCGCCATTTAGAATTTTATTTTTTTTACTTTACGTTTTGGTCTAAATTTTACGAGTTAACACGCCGTAACGTACGCACGTGGTTCAAGGTTTTTACGTCTATTCTTACTCATTTAACAACCCGTCACAACGCGCGAGTCTTAAATCAAATTAGTTTTTGTTTTTATATGTTTTACATTTCACGAGTGTTGCTTAATATTTTTACTTCTATTTTTCTTTTAGTTTGGTTTTATTTTTTCGTTACTTGGTTCCTTGTTATACGAGTTGTTCTGGTATTAGTGGCCGTTAGGCCATGATGTGGCATTGATGATACTTTTTATATATCAATACTAGTTTAAAATAAAAAGAAGTTGGGAGCATTAAAATAAAGTAGCTGGAATTGAGTGATGTAGAAAGAGAAAATGGTTTGTATGCAAATATGGGCAAGACAAAACACTAGATTTCCTCGGTCTAAAACATCTGCCACAATCATACGAGCATATAATCCTTCTCACCTTTCCACCAACCATCTGTATGTATACTAATTATATTCTCTACATCCTTTTTCTCTATATCTCTACATATGTACACTAATTACATTCACAAAAAATCATAAAAAAAATATTGACCAGGCTACGCGAACGACCAAGAAAACAAACTATTTCGGTTGTACTTAGCTCGATCGAACCCGACACCAAGGCTCCGGCCTAGGTTCTTATTTCCGGCTTTATATATTTATAGTGTATTTGTTCTGGAGCCGAGAGTCTCTCTAAAAGCAGCCTTTTTATCTCTAAGGATAGAGTTAAGATTTTTCTACATCTCACCCTCCCCATACCTTACCAATGGCATCGCTACTGGTGGAATTTACTGAGTACGGTTGTTGTTAGTCGGATGTTCCCAAAAGGGTGGGGGTGATAGTGGATGTGGTGGGTAGTGACTAAGGCTACACGGTATGGGGTCCGTCCCCCATCCGTCTTGGACCGGCGACGGTCTGAACACCGTGCCCCCTCCCCCCACGTCCCGTCGTCCTCGTTCGATTCTCGCCGTTTGCGACGTTCCAAAAAGTGGGGCCCAGTTCCAGAAAGTTACCGTTAAAAAAAATTCCATTTTTTACAAACAAACAAACGATCATATTTATAAAATATATATATTTCCATTCCATTTTCACTTTCATTCACAAAATTAACCCCAAAATTTCATCTCTCTCTCACATAATTTTTATAAATCTTCTTCCACTTTTATAAACCTTACACTCTTTCATGGATCCCTTCAACAACCCGGACAACCCAGACAATCCGAACAACCCGAACAATCCCAACAACCCGACCCAACCTAATGTTTTCTCGGTTCCGTGATATTATCCGACGCTAGAACCGAACCAATTCTCGCAATATTCATCAAATATGTTTGCTTCATTCCAACACTCGCCAAACCAATTCGCTCAATTCTCCCAAAATCAAGCCCTTCAACAAATGATGATGCGGGGTGCTTATAATTCCCCACCCGTTCAACCTCAACCGATCCCCACACCACCCGTTCAACCTCAACCGATCCCGACGCAACCATTTCAACAATCCGAACCCGAAGACGATGTGGAGGTTGTTCCCGAAACCCAACCGCCTAAAGGAAAAGGAAAACGAAACAAAGGCAAGCAAGTGGTGGGTGATCAACCGTCCAAAGCGAAGGCGACTAAGTGGACACCAATCGAAGAAGAAGCCTTAGCCAAGGCTTTCATTAGCATGTCTGACCACCCGACAAAAGGTTCGTATTTTTTTTTAAAGTTTAAATTTTTTTTCTTAGGCAAGCCTAAACAGTTTGTTTTTTTTTTAAGTTTAAATTTTTTTTCTTAACATTTGCTTTTTTGGTTTATTAGTTTTAAAGTTTAATTTTTTTGTTTATTATTTTGTTAACAGTTTAATTTTTTTGTTTATTATTTTGTTAACACTTTATATATTTTGTTTGTTTTTTATAGGTAATAACCAATCGGGTGAAGGGTTTTGGTCCAAGGTATTGGCGAAGTTCCTCGTCCTTATGGACCAAGGCCCGTATCGAGATATCGACTCGGTCTCCTCAAAGTGGCGGAAAATGAACTCGTCCATCAATAGGTTTTGCGAGGAATATAATAAATTATATACAAGTGACCGTCGTAGCGGGTGGAGCGACGACGATGTGTTCAAAAAAGCCTTAAGTATAAGCAAAACAATGGTAATACCAACTTTCCTCACGTTCGCACGTGGATGGTTGTAAAAGACGAACCAAAACGGGCGCCGATTCCCAACGAGGTGGCGATGGCGAAACGCCAAAAAACATCGGAAACGGGTAGTTTTAGCGCCGGTGGATCGGACGCGAGGTGTAACATAAACTTAAATGATGACGCCGACTTTGACAAAGAGGAGTACGCCGTACATGAACCAGACCGTCCACCGGGCCGAGACATATCAAAGGAGGAGTGGGCCAAGGGGAAAGAAAAGGAAAAGGTGGACCCGAACATGGTTGAGTTTATGGAACACTTAAAAATGTACAACGACGTCTCGGCCCAAAAGACGAAGGCGAAGGAGCGGGTCGTCGAAGAAAAAAGTCGTGTAGCGGAAGAAAAGTTACGCGAGAAGGTCCGATTGTCGAATGAGAAAATCCGAATTTCAGATGAAAAAATTCGGCTCAAGGAATGGGAAATAATATCGATGAATGTCGAGGATGAACCCGAGCCTAAACGTTCGATGTTGAAAAAACTACAATACGACATCATGAAAAAACATCAAATTATTTAACTGTATGTTTTTTTATTAAGTCTTTGGGTTTTTTTTTTATTAAGTGTATGTTTTTTTTAAGTTTATGTTTTTTTTTATGTTTATGTAATGTGGTTTTAATATTAATGAAAATATTTTGTTAGTATATTTGTTAAATGTTAAAAAAAATAGAAGACTAAAAAAAATAAAAAAACATAAAAAGTGGTGGAGGACTATGACTAGGACCATCCTACCATGCCCTCTAGTTTTGGAGGATGGACCATCTTTGGGAGGAATATGACGTGGCGCCTACGTGGCGGATCATCCTTCAAGGATGGTCCATCACCATACCCACTAGCCTAAGGTTAATTTTTGTATTAAAAAATCTAACCCAAGACATCCATTAATAATCCTGAAGTAATAAACCTAATCATTATAGAATGGACTTTTTGAATCTATACAACCTAATAAAAGCCTTAATTAGGGGACACATGTCCACCTACTAGGGCCTCCATAGCTCATTTTCCCGCCAAAATTGACATCCCCTCATATTCCTTGATATGACCCGACACGGGATCCACCAACCCATTCGGGTCCTTAATATTCGTTCCATATTAAACACAATAAACCGACCAACATTCCCATTCGTCTTCCTTCTCTTATACTCCTTTTTATTTAGGGTTTTCTTACGTTTCTATATATCCTTCGACTTTCGATTATTCATCAGTTCTAACAACGATTCTTGAAACATCGACGGTATGTACAGCTTCTCATCAGATCTAATATTTATATCTGTAATTTTATTTGTTCTTAATTCTGATTTTAGGGTTTTTTTTTTCCTTTTTGTACTTTGAATGTTCATAAGGTGTTATATCGATTCTTCGAACATACAAGGTATGTATGTTCTTCCTGTAATACGTAATCTTTTAATCTGTAATATTTTTTATCTATTCACTAATCATACTGTTTTGTTATTTCCTTTCTATTTTTCGATTCTTCATCAGGTGTTATAGCTATTCTTCGAACAAACAGGTTACTGATTCAGAATTTTTTTGATTTTATTAAGTTGTTTTTGATTATATTTTTTTTAAATTTAAAATGTTTGAATATGTAATCATATGATTTTTTTTTTGTAACTGTTGTGTGTAGGTTTTGAATATGTCAGGAACTTCATCAAGGTAATATTTATATCTTCTACAATACAATATGTTTTGTACTACACTTTTTAATTATTGTGTTAGATATGTAGATATGTATACAAATTTTTTAGATTGGAAATTATGTATATTTTTTTGATTGTTATGATTTGATAAGTATTTTATATGTCTAACATGTGTATTAGTAATTATTCATGTAAAGTTTTTATTTAGCTTATTATACATATCATCTGTATAAATGCATTTTATATTATTTTTTACATGGTTGTTGTTTTTTAAAATTGTTTACGTTTATTGTAAAATTTCTGTTTGTGTTTAGAATCTATATAATATGTATGTCTATATTGTTGTGTTAGATATGTTTATGTTTATGTTTATCTGAATGTAATATAATTTTTCTAATTCTAATCAGTAGCAGGGAGCCATCTTTCTGTAGGCATTTGAGTAGAGCCGATGAATTTATTATGGTAATTCATAATTTCTAACATATATCATATTTATATATATTATATATATTTTGTCACACCCCCAAATTACCACCTAGGGAGCGTCCCTATTAGGCGTGTGACGACTAGCAATGAGCCACCAATTACATTGAATCACAAGTTTGAAATAAAGTTCCATTATTTAATAATACTGAAATCCCAAACATAAGTTATCCAAAAACCATAGGTTCAGCGGAAGCATTAATGTATCATAATATAAATGTTATCCAATTAATCATAGCAAATAAATGTCTGATAAATAAATCCATCAAAGCAACCATGACCACTCTCGCCCTCCAGCCAGCAAGTTCCTGTTTCCAAGTACCTAACGACCTGCGAGCATGTAACAAGTGTATCAGACAAAGCTGGCGAGTTCACAGTTTTAGAAAACGTTTGTTACCAGTTGTATGTAAAACAGTTCAATAATCAATGCAAGTAATATTGTTAATATCTCAATTCCGAACAATGACGGCTCCTGAAATACACGACTGCCCTTCCCACGTACTCCTATCTAGTACTGGGCCAGACTGGGTCATTAGTTCACCTCCGTCCTCTACAGGCACGGGGTGAGGGTGCCAAACCTAAGTAGCGCTACTAACTAATACCCGATGAGGGACTTACAAAAGATGATAGGTGAGAATATTAACCAATATACCCGTTTTTACCCAAGGACTTATCCCCCCCATGGGATACCCACTGACTGTCCCCAACCACTGGGACGCATGCTCGAATGTAGTGAACTCACCTTGGTTTTGCTCGGTAAGGTTATGTTTTGTTACCCGTTCCAAGTTGGTCAACCAAACCCTAATGTGTTTATCAATAACAGTCAGTTTCGTATTCACATAAAACACGTATTCTCTACATATACCACACCAGTAACATACAAGGATTACACACACCGTCACACAAGTCATACCAGTTATTCACGTATTTATTGTTAAAATGTCCTCATATACATATAATGGTTATTTATTCCTCATACAAGTTCGCATTGCAAGTCCATGTTTTATAAATATGTAACAGTTCATAGCACCCCATAACTTACATGAAAAGGGAAATCATCACATAGCACATTGATGGCATTCATGTCATATACATATTCCTAGCACAAGTTTATGATTCTAGTAACAGTTTCACCATCTAATCACATTATTCATTACGGCGTGCGGCCCAGTTGGTTTAAGGGCCCAACCGAAGGTGTGCGGCTGGGTTGTGCGGCCCATGTCCTAGCAGGCCCAACAACGCGAAGCCCACAGGACTATGCGACATCCCAAGAGTGTGCGATTCAACTGAAAGTGTGCGACTAGTGTTAGCGTGTGTGATTAGGTTTTGTATTATGGCTCAGCACTTCCTTCCAGTCCAGTTCTAAGTGTGCGGCTGACTTAATTATTTGGTCAATACGTAACCCCCACCAATTACAAGCCTATGATTTGATCAAGTTAATTATGCAATTTGTAATGTGATTCAATTAGTTACATCCTAATCAACTTCCCAAGTATTCAAGAAATCGTCCACTGCAGTTTGCAAGTTATCATCACCTACTTTAGATTAAATAATGTTACATCCCCCTAAGACTTAATTATCATCACAAAATCTCTAACTTTTTTTGTCACCAAAAATCAAGACACATACACACACATCGAGATTCACATGCATGCCATTCATTCCCAAATCTAGTAATCATAATCAACTTTTAAATTAATTAGATCATCATCATTAATTTAATAATTTTTACTTGTTATACAATTTTATAAACATGCACAGGGACTTAGTGGCCGACAACTATATCCACACCTTATCTTCTTGGGCCGCTTGATGTTTCAGTATTGGGCCGAGAGAAAGTTATTCAAGTTGTTAATCAATTTGACTTAAATGACTTAAAGATGTTTCAGTACTGGGCCAACATAACAGGGGTCAAAATGCTAGGGTGTGTTGTCGATGGGACTTGTTTTTGGTCGACAGTTTCATGGCTTCAACAAACGGCTGTGGTTCTCCTAAACCCTAATCACCATTAACAATTAAGTACAGCAATCATCTTGTAAGTTTCTCATGGCAGTTAATGATTACAAAACACTTATTCAGTCCTAATCGTGAATTCTAAATCATCCATTCATCACCATCCATTGAGGACCCGAACCATAATAAATCCGAGATCGGCACACAAATCATTACGATCCACATAATTTCAAGCACAACTAACAGGAGCCTATAATCACATGTATCGCTTCAGTTATCATGTATCACGATTCAGTTATAAGCTATGCACAATAAACTATAATCAACAAGAGTTAAAAATAAGCATAACATACTAACCGATGAATGTTAGGATTGTTTTCTAGAGTGAGTGACTGATAGTTCCCTTAGAGAAACGACTCGATCAACACATACTATTCTTCGACTGAGTTCCTTGCCTGCCTTAAGGATTGACTAGGGTTCTACAAGGTGAGTGTTTGTGAGATAATGAGGGTTACGTACCCTATATGCGCATGATTTGAGTTCGTAGACCAGGCCCACATTTGTTTCATCTGTGGGCTCAAGGAAAAGGGAACTGGGCCGAGGGAATTCAAGTAACACACCAATTAAGTGTGGGCCAATGCTAAGTGTGTGCGGTCCAAGCATATGCGGCCATTCTCTCCAAGCTTATATTTTACCCTTAACAATATATCATAGCAAAGACGTGGAAAAAGGAACAATGAGAAATCATAATTACAAGACTAACCTTGAAAGTTCGGGTTGTCACATCATCCCCAACTTAAAAGAAATTTCGTCCCGAAATTTGACAAGTCATACCAAAGCGACAAGGTGTTAAATCAGGATGACTGTGGATTTTTCCGCAGGTGCCACATCATCCCCGACTTGAAAGAAATTTCGTCCCGAAATTCGCTAGTGACTTTAGGAGTTTCTTCGACCGTTTAAACAATCTTTGCGCTCCTACGTGGATACCCCGGTCCATATCTTGAGTTCCAACGGACTTTCGCGATTAGAATCCTACTGTGTTAACAATTCTCGACTTCCTGACTCACGCTTTCAGTAGATACCTTGACAACTGCAATTTGTCGTTAACCTTAGGCGCTAGTAGGGGCATCACAAGCGTTTCATCTAACAACACTTCCTAGATTCGAGACATAAATGACACGTTGAACATTACCCGGTTCGTCAGGTAACTCAAGTTTGTAGGCCACGTGACCGATTCTTTCCAGAGTTTTGAATGACTCAACGTAACGTAAATTAAGCTTGCAACGCTTCCCAAGCGTACCACACCCTCCCAAGGTGAGACTTTCAACATGATGTGATTGCCTACAACGAACTCCCAATATTTACTAAGCTTATCAACTTTCCTGACGGCCACGCGTTTCCGCCAACCGATTTTCAATCTAAATAATCTTACCAAGTGTTTCGAGTGCAAGTTCTGGACCCGTGGTTAGGGTGTCATCCACCTCCGTCCACAAGGAGATTGGCGTTATCATCCATGCAATGCCTCAAACAGAGCTGTATGCATACTAATATGATAACGGCTGCAGTAGAGCTCACCCAAAGATAAGTGTTCTTCCCAAATGTTTACTAGAGCCAATCACGCACATGTTCGCAGCATGTCTTCGTGTGTCAGGATGGTTCGTTACTCTGCCCGGTTGTCCTACTGTGATAAGTAATGCTCATGCCTAGATGTGAGCCAAAGGTGTTGCGTATTGCTTGCCATAAATCAGGTATAGCTCAAAATCAAAGGTAACAAGAGTTGTCACCTCATGCCTAAAAGCCGCCTCTCTCAGAGGAACATTCACAACTGTGAAGACTCGTCAGTTTCCTTGATTGCAAAAGGGTGTGCTGGTTACATGAGACAGTCAACGATCGCCCAAGTGATGTTGTTTCCGTTTCGGGTTGTAAGCAGATTAGCGACGAAATCCATAACAGTCTGCTCTCATGTTCCACATGGTTGTTGTTGGTTGCTGATACTCCACCTTGACTTTCCCACAAGTCAATCTTCATACACATACATTGCTAGGTGGGTCTTCATGCCCGATCATCAGCACAAGATTCATAGATCCTAACATCTCTCATCAAAATCCAGACGACTAGAATATCGACGTCGGTGTGCTTTGCATCAACACAAGTTTCCTAAAGTTACCGTATAATGCGATCCACCCTCGTTCCTGGGGGTAGCGAATATCATCTGTCCTGCCAGAGATTGCTTTCCCATGCCCCGCATGAGTTCAACTCGAAGATCCTCTTCTTTTTGTTCTCCAGTTTGAACAGAGCGAGTCTGATCAGGTAAGTTAGAGTCGATAGTGAGCTGCAAAGCTCGTGTACATTCAAGTTTCCCCATCACAATCATCCAAAAGTTCCATCCAGCGATGCCATTACCTGATTTAGCTCTTCCGAAACAAAGGTACACGGGAGGCCCTTGTGATCGGTCTAAATAGTGCATTCGGTACCGTCCAAGTAATGCCTCCAACTTAAATCCAAGGACCACGGTTTCCACCGCAGATTGTGTGTCGTGCCATTCTCCTTGTAAGTCTATTACGTAAGCTATCACCTTCTCATGTTGCATCGCCGTGTAACTTGGACTCTGACTCGAACCCTCATGATATACCACTAAATCACCCACACCCTCGGGTAGAGACGATGCTCAGTGTATTACAGAGTTGGGATTCAAAAACGGAAAAGACGTCCTCCTGTTCTGTCTCCCACGAACACAGCACCCTGCGGTGCTAAAGAGATTTATGCTGCGCGATCTTCAAAAATCCTGTGATGAATCTGCGATAGCATCTAGTGAGACCGAGAAATTGTTGTATCCTCGAAGGGATCTTTGGTGTCGATCAGTTTTTAACCAAAACGGGTCTAGCGAGATCCACGTGTATTCCCACTTCGTTGATTAAATGATCAAAAGGTATCCCTCGCATCCAGAAGTTACATTTGATCAAGACTTCACGCGGTGTGGATCCTCTTTCAGGAGTTCTCAAATAAGATACAAAGCTGCCCATGATGTTCCTTTCTCTTGGAAATGATTTAACATGTCAATAAGCATGGTCGATTCATGTGATCCATACAGCTACTGCTGTGTTGATTAACTCCACGGTCATGGTATACCAAGTCGTAATGGCCGTATTGCGTTCGATATGCCGCTTCAAGAACATTCTCCTCTTGGTCTTCCGTCAATACATGGTCGAGGCAAACAGTTCTTGATTGTCACCTTGCTGAGTTCTGGATAATCAGTACACATACGAAAAGGCTTTATCTTCCCGAATATAGCTGGGGCTTCCCAAAGCGAACAAAACTATGTCCAATAAAACTCCTGTCCAACAGTTCCTGTAGATAGTCCTTGCAACCATCCTAGTGCAAGACGGTATGTAGCACGGGTAATCAGGGTTGCCCCTGTCGTGAGGTCAAACTGAGATTTTGCCTAACAGTGGTGGAGGTAAGTCTGAAAGCTCCTCGGGTAGCACACTGAGGGGAATCACGAACAATTGGTGGATCCTCGATCCTCTTTTCCTTAGCCTCAACATCAGTAACGGTTGCTAACGTAGCGGGGTGATCCCTCCGTAGGCACTTCTGGGCCTCCATAGTTGAAATGGCGCTAACCTTTGCACCACTCTATTGTTTTAGAACAAATAACGATCCTCCACACAAAATTTTCTCCTCACAAGATATGTCTGCGCGATTTCTGAATAACCAATCCACACTAACTACTGCATTGTAACCATCAGGGGTAGTAGAAGGAAGGCCGATGTTGAATACTTGTCCCACAAGATCGAGTTTGCATCCCAACAAACCTATGAGGTTTCGATTGTCTTGCCCTCAGTCAATTCCGCAACAGGTTCGGCTTCAAGAAGCGTAAGGGTTAAACAGAACAGAGATGAGGCGATTAGCTACCCGTACTAGCTACCATGTTGCTGCTATACCTGGCATCGCTCACGCCAATCCTATATGCCCTTCATGAGTACCACATCCAGTGTTGTTGCTACTGCTACTAGAACTCCCAAAACTGTCATTGTTCCCTGGGTTGTTTACGTCTTGACTTAACAGCAGTCATTCCTTTTCGGAGTCACCTTTGTTTTCATACTGTAGACTACGATTACGAGTGCCTCGATGTCGCCGTGACTGTTGCCCCTAATGTCGCTGCTTGTAACGGGGTCATGTACATCTCTCACCAACATGGTACATCTCTCACATTCCGTGTCATGTACTAAGGACTACTCACCGCATGGGAAGTTTCACATTCCACTCTATAGTCAATTGTTATCGTTCATGTCCCAATTGATTTGTACGAGTTGACTCCCATAAGTCGCTGACTATGGTTAAGGATTCGATTGAAGTCGACCTGCTGGTGTTAGTTGCCGGTAATCAGGGCTGTCCAATTACTGAGGTCGGTAAAATACTACGCTCACCCTTTTGTCCATCGATCTAGCAAGTTGATTGAGTAATACGCGGTATGCTGCGAGAGTGTTGCAGAAGTGATCACACTTCGGAGTCTAAGACGTCAATACATAGGGTTCCATCAAACGAAGAGGAGCAAGAAAGGTATAAACCAACTCAAGGACATTCGTGCAAGCACCTAACATTCTACACGTTTCGCTAGGAGTTCAGATGGGTGTTCAGGTAATGCTCGATAGCATCGAGATTCGAAAAAAAAAATCAGAGAGGAGTGAAAAGATCATGTTCGAGTAAGAGACAATCACTGCTATGACTCCTATAGATTGCTGAGTTCTAACATAACATCAATTAATAGGGCGGAACCCCTCTCGCACTCGTTAAGCCTCACTGGGACTCACATGCACCCCACATTATTATTATGTGTGCACCCATAATAATAAGGCAATTTGCATGTTTATCTCAGTGCCTCTTAACTAGCGCTAAAAGTTTCCCCGAATTCGAGCAATAAGACAGATGACAACATGACATAGATCATGAAAGTTCAAGAAGAGTCGCACTCTTAAAACACGTAACATGGGTTGGTAACATAGAAGTTCATACTGCAGTGCTAAGTGTGCATTCACGTGTGATGTTATTCATAAGCAAACACTAGATATACTATGCAATAGTAAACGAGAAACGAACCTTGCAGTCTAGAGCTGAGTGTCATGGTCGATTTCAGAACTGTTCGGTTATAGTCTGGTTTTATGAAAACACTTTTAAAACCAAGTTCACTATAACCAGTGGCTCTGATACCAAACTGTCACACCCCCAAATTACCACCTAGGGAGCGTCCCTATTAGGCGTGTGACGACTAGCAATGAGCCACCAATTACATTGAATCACAAGTTTGAAATAAAGTTCCATTATTTAATAATACTGAAATCCCAAACATAAGTTATCCAAAAACCATAGGTTCAGCGGAAGCATTAATGTATCATAATATAAATGTTATCCAATTAATCATAGCAAATAAATGTCTGATAAATAAATCCATCAAAGCAACCATGACCACTCTCGCCCTCCAGCCAGCAAGTTCCTGTTTCCAAGTACCTAACGACCTGCGAGCATGTAACAAGTGTATCAGACAAAGCTGGCGAGTTCACAGTTTTAGAAAACGTTTGTTACCAGTTATATGTAAAACAGTTCAATAATCAATGCAAGTAATATTGTTAATATCTCAATTCCGAACAATGACGGCTCCTGAAATACACGACTGCCCTTCCCACGTACTCCTATCTAGTACTGGGCCAGACTGGGTCATTAGTTCACCTCCGTCCTCTACAGGCACGGGGTGAGGGTGCCAAACCTAAGTAGCGCTACTAACTAATACCCGATGAGGGACTTACAAAAGATGATAGGTGAGAATATTAACCAATATACCCGTTTTTACCCAAGGACTTATCCCCCCCATGGGATACCCACTGACTGTCCCCAACCACTGGGACGCATGCTCGAATGTAGTGAACTCACCTTGGTTTTGCTCGGTAAGGTTATGTTTTGTTACCCGTTCCAAGTTGGTCAACCAAACCCTAATGTGTTTATCATTAACAGTCAGTTTCGTATTCACATAAAACACGTATTCTCTACATATACCACACCAGTAACATACAAGGATTACACACACCGTCACACAAGTCATACCAGTTATTCACGTATTTATTGTTAAAATGTCCTCATATACATATAATGGTTATTTATTCCTCATACAAGTTCGCATTGCAAGTCCATGTTTTATAAATATGTAACAGTTCATAGCACCCCATAACTTACATGAAAAGGGAAATCATCACATAGCACATTGATGGCATTCATGTCATATACATATTCCTAGCACAAGTTTATGATTCTAGTAACAGTTTCACCATCTAATCACATTATTCATTACGGCGTGCGGCCCAGTTGGTTTAAGGGCCCAACCGAAGGTGTGCGGCTGGGTTGTGCGGCCCATGTCCTAGCAGGCCCAACAACGCGAAGCCCACAGGACTATGCGACATCCCAAGAGTGTGCGATTCAACTGAAAGTGTGCGACTAGTGTTAGCGTGTGTGATTAGGTTTTGTATTATGGCTCAGCACTTCCTTCCAGTCCAGTTCTAAGTGTGCGGCTGACTTAATTATTTGGTCAATACGTAACCCCCACCAATTACAAGCCTATGATTTGATCAAGTTAATTATGCAATTTGTAATGTGATTCAATTAGTTACATCCTAATCAACTTCCCAAGTATTCAAGAAATCGTCCACTGCAGTTTGCAAGTTATCATCACCTACTTTAGATTAAATAATGTTACATCCCCCTAAGACTTAATTATCATCACAAAATCTCTAACTTTTTTTGTCACCAAAAATCAAGACACATACACACACATCGAGATTCACATGCATGCCATTCATTCCCAAATCTAGTAATCATAATCAACTTTTAAATTAATTAGATCATCATCATTAATTTAATAATTTTTACTTGTTATACAATTTTATAAACATGCACAGGGACTTAGTGGCCGACAACTATATCCACACCTTATCTTCTTGGGCCGCTTGATGTTTCAGTATTGGGCCGAGAGAAAGTTATTCAAGTTGTTAATCAATTTGACTTAAATGACTTAAAGATGTTTCAGTACTGGGCCAACATAACAGGGGTCAAAATGCTAGGGTGTGTTGTCGATGGGACTTGTTTTTGGTCGACAGTTTCATGGCTTCAACAAACGGCTGTGGTTCTCCTAAACCCTAATCACCATTAACAATTAAGTACAGCAATCATCTTGTAAGTTTCTCATGGCAGTTAATGATTACAAAACACTTATTCAGTCCTAATCGTGAATTCTAAATCATCCATTCATCACCATCCATTGAGGACCCGAACCATAATAAATCCGAGATCGGCACACAAATCATTACGATCCACATAATTTCAAGCACAACTAACAGGAGCCTATAATCACATGTATCGCTTCAGTTATCATGTATCACGATTCAGTTATAAGCTATGCACAATAAACTATAATCAACAAGAGTTAAAAATAAGCATAACATACTAACCGATGAATGTTAGGATTGTTTTCTAGAGTGAGTGACTGATAGTTCCCTTAGAGAAACGACTCGATCAACACATACTATTCTTCGACTGAGTTCCTTGCCTGCCTTAAGGATTGACTAGGGTTCTACAAGGTGAGTGTTTGTGAGATAATGAGGGTTACGTACCCTATATGCGCATGATTTGAGTTCGTAGACCAGGCCCACATTTGTTTCATCTGTGGGCTCAAGGAAAAGGGAACTGGGCCGAGGGAATTCAAGTAACACACCAATTAAGTGTGGGCCAATGCTAAGTGTGTGCGGTCCAAGCATATGCGGCCATTCTCTCCAAGCTTATATTTTACCCTTAACAATATATCATAGCAAAGACGTGGAAAAAGGAACAATGAGAAATCATAATTACAAGACTAACCTTGAAAGTTCGGGTTGTCACATATTTTTCCTTTTCTTTATATTCCTTTATTTATTATATTTTTTAATTAAAATTTATTTTCAATTGTTTTATTTATAAGGCTCTTCCCTCTCACGCGACGACTAAATTATGGGGTGTCTATATGGCTCCTACTAATGTTCATATAGAAACAGACGACGGCCGTAAATTTACTGTTTACATAAGTGAAGCAAAAGGATTCTTTTTCCTTTTCCATGGTTGGTCTGACGTCATTACACATTTAGGAATTAAATCTGGCACTTTTGTAATCTTCACTCCTTTGGATTCTACAACATTCAAGTTAACATATTGTGTAAATGGTGTGAGTTCTATTTGTTTCTGGTCATCCATTGTATCTACAGCTTCTCAATTGACTGTAAGATTATTTTTTAATATATCTATATTTTTCTTATTTTATTATTATATTTACAGTTTTTCATAATTGTTTACAAGTCTTATGTTTTTTTAAAATTTTTGTTTTCATTTATACAGGTGATACCTGATTCTGTCCTTTCAAAGTCTCATGATTATACGGTTGCTGATATAATTTCAACTATGTATTTAGGCAATAAAGAGTTTCATGTTAAGGTTCAAAGTTTTAATGGTAAAGTCTATTTTACAGCGGGAATTGATGTAATTGTTACTCAATATCAATTGGAGGCCGGTTCTTATTTTTTATTTACAAAATGGTTTGGTCATTCTTTCCATTTAAGAGTATTTGATAAAAATGGTATTGAAATGAACTTTGATCATGTACATGTCGATGATGTAAGTATTTTTTTTGTTTATTCTGTATATTTAAAATTTAAATTTAATACTAGATTATTTGAATGAATAAATCTAAGAAATTTTATATGTAAGTTTCAGGTTGATATTTCACCTATTGATTCTCTTCAAGATCTGCCTCCCACTGCTGTTGCTGAACAAGCCACTGGACATATTATTCGCTTTGTTCGAATGGCAGCTGACTATTTTGTAAGTTGTAATATCTTTTTAGTTACTACTAAATATTAAATATAATTTTTTTTTGATATAATACATAAATATTATAAGATTGATGTTCTTAGTAATTTAAATTTTTAAATAAAATACAGCGGCTTCCTGATGATGTTTCGAGAAAGGCTAAACTTGATTTGGGTGTTAAAAGTATCACAATCAGACTTTTGCATCTTAATCCTCAGAAGGAATTTCCTAATGGTACTATACGTCAAGAGAGACTCGAAGGTTATTGTTATGCTTTAAGTAGTTGGTCGAGATTCATGAACATTGCTGGCATTAAGGTGGGTGACACGGTTTATTTTTGTTTTGATGAAACTGAACAAGTTTTGAGTGTAGAAAGGGTTGTTTCTCCTGTGAACCATAGTTAGTAGTTCTTTGACATTATGGTTTTGTTTTATGTGGTTTTTATATGATATAAATATTAATTACTTATGTCTATACAAATTTATCACAAAATTTATAGTTTTAAACTTTAATTTATTACAATTTATGTTATCTTACCTATGGTTTGAACAATTAGTTTGTGTTCCCATTATTGAATTGCCCGTTATCCTAATATCAAGTTATATTAAATTTTTACTGTGTATGATTAGAATAGAAAAACAATGTTAAAAAAGATTGATCCAAATAAACCATAAAGAAATAAATTTTACAATATTAATCCATATTACATATAGAAAACATTGGTTAATAACTGCTGCTAACATCATAGTTAGTAAATATAAATAAACATATTAGTATATTTTACCATGTCTGTTTATGACTCTTTGTTATAAACCTAAATATTTTGATTTAGATTATACATTAATTAAAAAAAATGTAAATCGGAAAAGTGAATCATATATATGTCTTCTTCATACTGTTCGCTCTTATCTATATAAGCTGAATAAAAAATGTTTACCTCATTTCACAATTTCATGGTCAAAAAATATTTAATTTTGACTGAATTTGTATTGTATGCACCATAATTTATTTAAATATATTGTTTTTAATAGAAGATATGTTTGATATGTTTGATTTATTTATTTTTTGTTCTTTTTTATTTTAATTTTATCCTGTATCTGTTTTTCATTGAAGATCTGTTGCTTTTTGATAATTAACATTACTGTTGATTTTCAATATAAAATCTGATGTTTAATTCGCATTCAAACCTGTTTTTGTAGGTTTATAGTATGTCTGTGCCTTCTTCATTAACGTATACATTAAGGTATATGCTTTTTTATTAACGTATTTTATTATAATATCCCTGTGACTTATTCAGTAAGTTATATTTCGCGTTCAAACCTGTTTTGTTAAGAAGAAACGTTCAGTTGAATAAAAAAATCAGGCAAAGTGTTTTGCTTGGAACATTGAGGAGTCGTTGATGTTGCCAAGGAGTCTCAGGAAATGTTAAGTTATATAATTTTCTTACACTCCTCGGCAATGTCAACGACTCCTAAAAAAAGTTCCTTCGAATCTCTCTGACTGATAGCTTCATCGACAGATTGTTTCTTTTTCTCATCACAGATTTCCTCTATATTCCCTTCAATTCCTTAACCGCCCTATTTTCAGTATATATGGAAAATTGTTATTAATATAATGTTTCAATCGTTCACTTGAGAAGCGTTCTCTTTTTTTTGTTCCTCATCAGACATCCAAATACAAGCATCGGTAAGTATATTGCACCTCTTTTTGACATTTGTATATTTTATTATATATAACCACAATTATAGTTATTTGCTTTTTATGTTCTATTTGACTGACTCGATTATACATTAATTAAAAAAAATGTAAATCGGAAAAGTGATTCATATATATGTCTTCTTCATACTGTTCGCTCTTATCTATATAAGCTGAATAAAATAAGTAAAATAGGTTTATTTATTTTTAGAAACAATATGTAATTATTAGGAAGGGTGATTACTATATTATTTAAATATATATAATAACCGTACATTGTGTTTATGTTATTAATGATACATGTAAAATCTTCATTTATTTTAAGGAAGAAGTTTCAAATTGATTTTATCAATAATAATTCTTTAATCTATTTTTTTAAAGAATATTCAAATTGATACTATCCATATTCATATTTTTAATATTTTTGGTATTGATTTAGAAGATGTTATTGATTGGTTCTTGATTGCTGTTTGCTGATGCTGATTGTTGATTCTTGATTGTTCAATATTTATCTTTTTTGTTATAATCATTGATTGTTTCCTTATATACATTTTCATTTTGGTACTATAAATATTATTTCAAAACTTCATTCATTTCCGCATTGTGTCATTCATATTACTGCATTTATTTGGTTACGTTCTAATTTTTCATCTTACAATTCTTATAGAACCATATGATAAACATCTTTGATTTAAAAGAATTTTTTTAAACTCTATCTGTCCTTCGAAAATGTTTCTGCATTTTGTTTGTGTTACTTTGTTTCATTCTTCTTTAGTTATCTTGATTCGTATATTGAAATACGTTTTATGCCGTCTGATAGATTTAATGGAGAACCATAACATTACTATGTTGAGAGCTGTTGATGCCTTTCAAGAGCAGTTTTCTGTCAAGGTTAGGGTGATCAGGGTTTGGGAACACCCTGAAAGGAGGAATCCCAGTCAATTATACTCATATGACATGATTATAATGGACGAAGAGGTATATTTATTTTTTTGATCAATTTTTCAATATATATATGATTTTTTTTTAATTTTATACTTTATTAAGTATAGTTTTCATACGTTATACAGGGGACAAAGATGGAGGCAACATGCTTGAATAGAGTTTTACCACAATTTCGCCCGTCATTAGTTGAAAAGAAATGTTTGATTATCAGGAATCCAACTATAGGGTTTAATAACTCTACGTACAGGTATGTTGACAATCAAAATAGGCTATGTTTCCAGGGGACAACCGAAGTTATTCCATGTGAAGGTATTGGTGGATCACCGTATGGTTTTGATTTCTTGAGTTTTGCGGACATCTTGAACAGTAATGCTATTTCAAACTCTACAGTTGGTATGTATATTATAATATTTTTTCAAAATATGTTATTGTTTTTTTCATTTTTTGTATCCTCATCTTATTGATCGATTATGTTTTGTTGTAGATGTTATTGGTTATTTGATTCGATCATTTCCTAAAGAGACTGTTAATAACAAATCAACTGGAAAGCAGGCTGTTAAGGTTACTATAGAGATATCTGATCTGGAGTAAGCATTTAAATATTTTGTTAGAACATATTATTGTTACAATTGATAGGAAACATATGTTTGTATATTTTTACCATACTTATATAATGAAACTTATGCAACATTATTTATACTAATTTCTTATGAATTTGATTAATTACTTAGGGGTCGGACGATATTTCTTACTCTGTGGGATCAATACTGTGATAAAGTTTTGTCGTTTTTTGAGAGTATCAAAGGAAAAAATATTCATGCAATCATTATATTGCAGTTTGGCAAGGTCAAGTGGTGGAACAGTTTGTTTTCTTTCTTTAGTAACTTTTATATATTTTTTTATTTCTAACTTATATTATATATTTTTTATTTCTAACTTTCCACTGTTTTTTTCTAGGGGTTGCGTATGTTAACAATTCATACACGGTTAGTCGTCTTTTTTGCAATCATGATTGTCCTGAAGTCGATGAGTTCAGAAACCGGTATGAAAAAAGATTCTACACATTATTTCTTATTTATCTTATCGATTGAATTATTATCAATATTATGATGAATCTATAACTTATTAAAATATACATTATTTTTTTTGTATTCAACAGTTTGTTTGAAAATTCGATTGAAGTCTCTGAATCCACGAGCCTTGGTTCCATGGCAAAATCTGTTGAAGAGGAAATCTTGCAAAGCAAAGA